>NC_056602.1:16404183-16651683 GCF_018340385.1 Cyprinus carpio | reverse complement strand
TGAATGGGTGCCGTCAGAATAAGAGTTCAAACAGCTTATAAAAGCATCACAATATTCCAGAAGTAATACCAAACCATAACCAAACGGTTGTTTCTGGCTAAAATATGAGTCCTATGTCCATAATATTGCTTTCTGCAGTAAAAATAAAATAAATAAATAAATAAATAAATAAATAGTGATTTTTTTTTTTGTGATTATTTTATTAGGTGTTTGGCCTCTCATTCTGATGGCACCCATTCATTGCAGAGGATCCATTGGTGAGCAAATGTTGTGATGCTAAATTTCACAATACTAAATTTACAAACTCATCTACATCTTGGATTGAGTTACAGGGGGTGTGTGAGTTCTTGGATTATTTTGGTTTTTGTATGTTCTGAGCTTATTTTTATTTTTGGATGTGATTGGATTTTTTGTTTGGATGTAATTTACTTTTCACTGATCACACTGCAATTGCTGGAAAACTGAAAAGTCCAGGAAGCCTCAAATAAATCACAAAATCAACTGGGTTTACCAACTTGGTTTTTCATGGGATTTTAGAAAAAACATCAGCTAAAAGGGTTAGACCCATTTTATGCTATTTTAATACTATACTTAAACACAAAATGATATCACTGGGAAACGGGAAAATAGGAAAATAATTCAAACAGTTCAACCAAGCATAAACTGAAGTGAGAAGCAAGCAAGCTAGAATTTAAATTAAACACTTTTAATATAGATTTTTTCCCCCGAGGACCAATTATATTGTTAGAAAAGTTTAAAAAGCATTGCAGAATTCAAGTTTCAATGCCCTTTAAAAAAAAAAAAAAAAAGGAGAAAACGGTGCTATATCATGCACTTCTCAGATTGCAGGCTGGCTGCAGGTCGAATATGGTTTTCAGCTGTTGTATTGTTTAATAACTCTTAGCTCTTAGCAAACATTACATTGTGAGGGGTTCACAAAACAATCTGTGCTGAAACGTTTCAAGGGACATACAAGCTTAGAAGTTCATAAAACCGAGGACAAGATGTCAGCTGGGAAAACTGAAAGGTCGATAAAATGCTCAAATCAATGGGTGATACACACACTCATGGAAAGAAGAGCAAAATCAATTACACAAACCATGCATTCATAAAACAGCAATTTTTCACATTTGCCATTTATGAAAACAGCATATTGTGGACTCATTCACCACTTTCTGTGTGGCAAGCACATTTCAGCAGGATTAAATCAATGCGATGCAGAGCACAGCTTAGCTCAGGAACTTCATCCGACAAATGCACAGGATCCAGGCTAAGCAATGGAGCATCTGAGGAAGGAAGCATGTGAGCTTTAATTATCAATGTGGAATTTTGTGTATCCAACAGGCTTCAGTCACATTGCTGACTTCAGTCAGGAATATATAGAGCTGGATGACAGCATGGACAGAGGTGCTGTATTATTTAAACATTATTCAGTCCCCTTCCCACAAACCTACTCTAATTTTTATTTCCTCAGCACTATACGAACCCACCAGATACCAGCAAGCTAATGCAATTTTCAAAATAGATGCCACTAGCTTAAATTTAAATTCAAGACCCGTGCTTCACATATTATGCCAATTCTGAACTATACGCCTGAACACCTGAATGCATGTTTATTTTTTCCACTAAACCAATTTACTCAATATACTTGCAATTACATAATTATTATACATTCACATTGGTGAGCAATGGATTTGGTTACACTACCATTCAAGAAATTAATATTTTTATTCAGGAAGGACACATTAAATTCTTCAAAAGTGACAGTAAAGGCTTTTACACTGTTACAAATCCATTTCAAATAAATGCTGTTCTTTTGAACTTTCTATTTTAATATATATATCAATTTAAAATTTTAAATTATAACACTTCAAAACATTACCATGTTGTCTATATGTCTGGTCAAATAAATGTCTAGATCTAGAGAATCTTTTAAAAACATTTAAAAAACTCAATCAGTAACACTTTACAATGTGAAAACACTCAGCCAATAAGGCATTGTAAAAGACTCTTTAGCGTAATCATCATTAGCGTAATCATCAGATGTTGGTGAAAATTAAACTAAATACTCACACATCAAAATGTTCATTTACACATACGACACACTGCCGTGTTTCTGCAAAGCACAAATGTTAAGGGGTCATCTCCGTGCTGGCTCTATACTATCTGGGATTGACGGTCATTAGGAGTTAACAAGGGCTTCCCCGAGCCCTCTGATCTCACGCTTAACAGAAAAGAAGGTTCAGCTATAATGACAGAAAGCTTTTTAGGACTGATCAGTCTGTGCAGGCGCAAAGTGACAAGCCTTAATCATGTGCAAATTGCAACGCTCTGAGACACAGACAGCAAAGACTAAACATTCAGTCATGAAATATACCGAAAAACAAGCTTCCTATTCACACATAGTAGTTATAATTGGGACGCAAGCTAAAACACCCAGAGGACAAGGCAGTTATGTAACTAAAAGAACTTGCCATCCCGCTCTGAACTAGACGAGCAGAAAATAGACCGAAAGGAATCTGGGCCTGAGCTTTAGTGTTTATCAGGAATGAAAACTTCGATTGGGCTGCATTCATTTGGCTTCTAGCTAAAAATCGGTCCATTTGAGCAAACAGAAGCCCAGAAGTCCCTCAGGATTTTTTTTTTTCCCAGACGCATGTGATTTGTGCACAACAATGGTGGAATTAAAGACAGGATGGAGCACACAGCTAGGTACAGTCTGAAATTTACAGTGCGTCGTGTTGAGATCCTAGTTGGAGAATATCACCTTCGGCTCTTCAATCTGCCAACGTCAGAGCTCTTGCTGAGCCTGTCATTTTGTCAGACTAAAACCGGACAAATGGAAACTCTGTAAGACTTCCCACACATGAATATTAGGATCACATGCAAAGGAATGGATCACTGCCATGAGGGTGTAACCTGGAGCATATGTTCAGATCTTAAGGCACTAAAGGTGACACCAGCAAAATTATCCTCAGTGTGAGGACAATTAGCACCTAAAGTCCAAGGAACATTCAAGCAACTTAAGTGTAAGCAACTGTCAGTCATGCATTCAAAAAAGCCCCTACCTTGCATCCAAACATAAGAGAGATGGTGCTGTTGGTGCATGCTACTTTACAGTGGCACAACATTGGCGAAAAGCAATCCAAGTTTTTGATGCTGGGAGACATTCTCTCTGCGCCCGGGCACTTCAATCCATCAACGATTGAGATGCCGGCCAATTGCTTCCATGAGAGCTGGCCGCTGCCTGCTCTTGACGAGCACCCTCATCTCTCGGCTCGGTCCGTTGCAGGGGGAGCAGAAGCGGCGACGTGATGCCTTCATCCAGCGAGCCCTTGTCAGTTGAGTCCACCGCTCTTCCGTACTATCTCTTTACTTGACTCGATCGGCCTGACAGATTAAAGCGCTCCCGAAGCGAGCTGCACTTCAGGGAGCTCTGGAGAAGCCATGCTGCCTGCCGTGACCAGGGGGTGTAACGGTGGGAGGAGGAGGGTTAGAGGGCAGCGGAGTGCGCAGGGTCTCGTGTCACAACGCAAAGGACTCTGTGCGATCCATTAGTGCTGCTGCGCTTCCACCTGCTGCAGATGAACCGCTGCCATGACTTGGAGGAAAGAGGAGCAGATTCGGATGCTCTCCTACTCAACTATCCAAACAAGACACGGCGAGCGGCACAGAGAGAGAGAGGAGAGGTAAGCAGACTGGAGGGGGAGGGGCGAGCGGTAGCATTGAGCTTATTACACAGTTCACTAGAGAGAAACTGAAGAGTTTCTGAGCCCAAGGTTGCAGCGTGCGGACCAGGAGAAGGGGATAAAAATTATTTGGATCGTTCAGAGTTGAAACCGGGGGAAGCGGAGACTGCTTTCTCCACAGATTTACAATCACAAGGACAACAGAGGAGGGACGATATTTAATCAAACAGCAGCTAGTATGATCTCTGATGTGCAGTTATGAAATCTGATCTCAACGAACCATACGCCAGTGAAGTTATAAACTTGACCTAGTTTATCATACACAAGGATATGTCATGCTTTCCCATGTCATTTCAACGGCCATAATGCAACTCGATTCAAATAATGTAATGCTGCTCTCTATAAAGTTTTTATTTACTCACCAAAGAATCACTGAGGCACATGAGTTTATTCTGGACTCTATAAAAAAAGAGAGTAAGAGAAACCCTGAAACTAGGGGTGCACAATTTTGGGGGAAAATATCTATTTATTATTATTATTATTATTTTTATTATTAACAGCAATAATAATTATAAAATAATAAAATAAATATGATTAAATTAAAACTTTAAACAAAATAACCATTTTATATAAAAAATAAAAAGAGTATTTAAGAAACACAAAATTTTATTTTACAGTATAACTGTAAAATCACTCTACTAATATTTATGGATGTCATAATTTCTTCATTTTCAAATGTTAAACCATTGAGCTTTTATTTTGCTAGAAAACCACAGGAAGTCATTAAGAGTGTGTTCACACTTATCATGTTTGGTTCAATTAAATCAAACTCTGGTGTGATTGCTCAGTTAGTGCAGTTCATTAGAGTAAATGTGAACGCTGCCATCTGAACCCTAGTGCGCACCAAACAAGTTGCATTCATATTTCATTTGAACCACACCAGAGTTTGTTTGGAAACGGACCGAGACCGCTAAAAAGAGGACGGACCAAATACTTCTAAATGAACCAAAAACAGGATGTAATGACAAGATGCACCGCTATGCAACATGATTTGACGACACAGAGTATCCAAAACAAAATGAGCAGAGGGCAAACATGGAGTAACGAGAAGGTCAAGTGCATTTTATGAGCTCTTCATGAGTTCACAGGTGGTAAAAATAAAATCATATATACAGAGATAAATTAGATTGCTTGGTACGGGTGATGGCATTAGGTGTATTCAACTTAAATTCAACTTAAAGCGGTGAATGGGTACTTCGATGTCATACACCGATCGGTCTTCGCAGCGCAGCTTTCAGTCGAACACACCTATTGTTTGGGGGGTGATCAGTATAGGTTTTATCATGAAATATATGTCATTCAGCCCGGTCAATCAGGTTGTAAACGTATGACTATGCCTTTAGGTTCGGTATCTTTAGGTTCGCTGTCAAAAATCCAAATGAGAATGCCAAGCGGACCAGGACCAAATGTATTGTTTTCTTTTTTTGGTCCAGACCAAACTAACCAAGAGAACCGAACTACAAGTGCGATGTATTAAACAAAAATTAATTGCAATAAATGATCAACAGATCCTGAGTTCATTGATAAATATCTTATCTTGCAAGATGTGCATGATTAGAATGTTTGCAGGAGCGGGTGGTAACAAACAGGAGCAGGGTTAAGAAACAGTCCCGCCCAGGGCTTTAATACAAAAACGCACACTATCATGTAGAAAGCAAAAGCTGAATCCTGGACATTTTGAGCAAATTAGAATTCCCTGCTTAATGCATTTTTTAGGTCCAAAAAGAGGACATGTCCACAAAAAAGAGGGCATATGGTCACTAGTGGTCGACCGATATATCGGCATATATTTGGCATTTTGCAAATATCAGCATCGGCCGATAAGTTTTTCTGCTTGGCCGATCAGTTTGAGGCGGGACTTTTATTTTGACGACCATTTTTGACACCATACAGTCCTCACATTTTCCCTCTTGTTCACCGTCATCATTAACAGTTCTGTCTAATAAGGATAAGTATATCTAATAATCAGATAGAACGGTTAAAGGAATTAATGTATACAAAAAGTATTATAACGATTGCTTTTATATTATTAGTAATAGGCAAACATTATAATACTTTCTCATTTGCCATCAGCATTAAGCAAACACACATTTATATAAACAAATCTTTGAATGACTAATAAACATTTAATATCACAAACCTTGCAAACTTAGTCAAATCCAGCAGTGAGATCTTGTGAAGCGTGCATTTTTATCCAGCATGATCCTGTGTCCATGTTAATTGAATGCTTTAAACTTTAAACTCGTGAATTCAAATTATGCTGCGCTTTATGCATTTGCCCACTGTCATATATTTGAAAAATATGATTCCCAATGCACACAAACTTCCCAGAATACTGATTGAATTATATTTTTATTAAATATTTATTTATTTGTGAAAAATATTTTGTCATCTAATGTATAAGTATGTTTATTGTAATCCATTGTCAAATGATTTAAAATTTCTTAAATATTATTTATATCGGCTATCGGCCCCCTGCTTTCCAAGATATCGGCATCAACTGTTAAAAAAAAACTATATCGGTGGACCACTAATGGTCACCCTAGTTAACTGTATCTCCGCTCTCATTTGGCCTAAATCCAAAATGTTCCCACACCGGAGCTAAAGATTGCAGCTTAAAAAACACTTTATAGCCTAATGCAGTGGGTTCACTCCTCCTCTTCTCGTGTGTGTGTGTGTGTGTGAAGACCCTGTCTGAGTCCCACCTCTGCCACAGAGATGAATTTAATTATCATTTTAAATAAAAAAAAAAATTAATCAGTCGCAATATATCGTGGCACCAATAAATGATCGCGACAGGCCTACATAGAACTGAGCAGTTCTGAGACACTGAAAACACCTGATCGTGACCTGCTTGCGTATACAAGAACACAGTGCAGTGCTTCCTCCCGAACATGCAGCAATAGTTTTACAGAGACCATTAAAGGTTAATTTTGGTATTTCAAGTGACATTGTGGAGGTCCTCCTAAATTATGAAGCATGAGTTTATTAGCAGCCTGTAATAAATCTGAGTGTGATCATTTCTCCTCTGCCCCTCCTCCCTCCTGCCCCACTACATCATTTGAGCTGTTACATCATCAGAGTGCAGGGAGGCATGCAGATCCCAGACTACTACAGCACAAACACACATGCACATAAACCTTACTTATTAGAAACAAAAGCTGCATCTGTCGCAGGACATGCCAGCTTCATCTGGCTACTGGAGGAAAAACAGGAAAATTAACCTCTCTTCATTATACAGCAACATGCTGCTTATTTCATATACAGTAGTAATACTACTACTACTGCAACAATGATGTTTTTAACAAACAAATTCACTTTATAAAATACAAAAAAATTCTACTTTTGTTCTAGAAATGTGACCACCTAAAAACTAGGAATAACTAAACAGAATTTGCATTAATCTGTTTTCAGAATATTCACATTCAGAGCCACATTCTTCACTAAATACAACTAAATAGGAATAAAAATTGCTATGATGAATGAGCATTATAAAAGACTATATAGAGAAAGATAATTTTCTTGTTAACGGCCAAAATATAATAAGATAAGAGCCACAGTTTCCCTGCAAAAAATATTTCTGTGGTTTTTAGGCATTAAGAACAGAACACCATCCATCATCCAATCCTATCTCCAACAAAGTGATTTAATCTGTCAGCGTGACATTGGTGATATATACAATGACTTTTGGAGGAGTTTCGATCCAAAACAAATTATTCATCCAAAGCTAAAGCTTATTATTAACTTCTAAATCAATCCTTCCCACTGAGAGTTTCAAGGAGAAAAGGACGATTTGTACGTAGATCCATAAACTTGGCTTGGTGTTGAAGCATTTCTTCAAGCAAAAGTTTGTGTATTGCTGTGTGCTCAGCACTTTCTGAGAACAATGAGGACTTCTCTCCTAATAAATTGTGTACGCAGGCTGATGCTAATCATTCGACTGCCTTGCAGAAGCTCTCAGAGAATATCTAGATGGCATACTGCTGAATTCCCACGATACCATCAAAGAATCAGATACCAGTAAGACTGAAACTGTGTGTGCAGAGAAAAATTGTCTCTCACTGGTCAGATGAGTCTTTGTTCCAGCATTCATTTCTGCTGAAATTTGTCTTTTAATACCTGGATGCAATCTTTTTCATAAAGAGAAAAGTTAACAATCTACAGAAAAGTTATCAAGGTGATGACGGATATGATAATATGCCATTTGGTACTTTATATGACCCCAATCACACAAGCAAGACATATTTTTCATTCATGTTCTAATTTATACAGTTTTGTTGTGCAGCATTTTATTGGACAATAATAATAATAATAATAATAATAATAATAATTAATAATAAAATAAATAAAAATGCCATGTTTTGTTGTAAATTTGTATTTTCATTTGAAAACATTTTTAAAGATGGAGTACATTTGAAGTTTTATTATAGAAATTAATAAATTATTTTATTTTATCATTTTTGATGATTTAATTTAATTTGTTAAATCATAAATCACAGAATCCAGAAAAAATGAAAGGCAAAATACAGAAAATAAAATGGATTTGGGGCCCTAAATTAAAAGGAAGCTACTTTGTGGAGTAAATTTTGAACAAACAGGTTGTGTTTACATTGATTCTCAAGGTCTAACAAACATGTAGATAGCATTTCCTTTTCCCATTAATAGTAAATGAATAATGTGACAAATATTGATATCGTATGATATGGAAAAAAATATATAGATTGTGATAATATTTTGGCCATGCCACCCACCCCAAGTCCATCATGTATAAATGATGGAATAGTGTCAATGCCAGCATTAACACAGCGTTAGCTGAATAGGGCAGTTAGATTATGTTTAATTAGCAGGATTAAGTTTGATGACAGTGGGAGTTCATTCTTAATCATGCTTTTATTTAGGGTGGGTTTAGTTTTCAGGTGTGGATCTTTATGTTTGTGTGTAAAACTTTCAATGAGCTCTGAAATATGGAGTATCTGCACTCACTGGACTAAAGTGCTATGATGACACACAGTGGTCAGATGTTACTGTCAGACACAGAAAGCACAGCTCATTCTGAGGAAGAACAGAAATGTATTCAAACACTGTATATCCAAGTATCACGGTATTTAGGTGTTACTTCACATTTCCATGTATTTTTATCTAATACTCAGTCAAACACATTCTCATATTACTTGTTTATGTAAGGGATCCAGATGACTGGGGACATGTATCTTCTCCATCATATCCTGACAGAGAATGACTGGAGGAACTGAAGTGATGAGATCAGGTCTGAAACAATCCAGTTATGCCACAGCTTTGCCATTAATGAAACAGAAGACAGAGAGATTTAATTCAATAGCACTCAGAAATAATTGATATAACATTAAGGTGGTGAAGGAGCATGTAAATATCTAAGACAGAGTAGGGATGTGCAGAATTACATATTTTCAAAATCATGAAGTCAGTGATTAATCGGTCTTAAGGAGGCTCTGTATAATTAGGCAGATATTGGGTTCACCTGACTGATCTAACCAAGTTTCTTACAGGCCATTTACATAAGATGTTTCTAGCATTCAAAAAGACATAGATTGGGTGCAATGAAATGGAATAGAACAGAAAAGAGTCTCGAGACTCATTTATACAGGGTATATACAGGAATCATGGAGTAAAATTTAATACCTTTTAAGACCTTTTTTAAGACTCTTTCCATACATTTTAAGACCTCATCGCCACTCCAAGTTTAACCGGTTACAACGGCGACACTTTAACTTACATTTACTATTGGCCTATATTGATTGTAAGATAGCACAACTAAACAGACCGACTTTGTGATAACTCCTTATCAATACAACATAATTCAGAAGGGTGGGAACGAAGCACAAGATAATTAAGTGACTAACCAATGCAACCCAAGAAACAAGAATTAGACCAATAAACAAAACTGACAAAACTTATTGAGGAGGGAAAATAAAGCTCTCCAAGCTGACGGGACAATGAGTTCATACAGTATATTCAAAAGATGTATTTGTAACATCAGCTCTTATAACTGTCTGCAAACCATAGCTGTTTTGTGGAACTCTTCTCATGACAAAGATCTGACTGATCAGACAGTTTACCTGTGATTACAGAGTGCTTGATTTGATAGTGTCAGTACTGACACCTGATCAAGTGTAAATGATCATGGTAAAAATAATGATCACAACTATTACATCCTTTTAATTGTGCATCCCAAGCCCAATGCGGTTAAAAAAAAAAAAATAAAAAAAAAAAAAAAAGTAGCGCAATTACCATGTCCCAAAAATAAAAAGGTCATTTCCATCCCTAAAATACATATTTTACAGTCACTATTATACACATTTATCATAAACACAGCTCAAATGCTTCCTACTAGTGTGGCCCAAAACATTTTAGCACAGTTTTATTACAGGTACAATGCAAAATGTTTCAGTGCAAGCATTTCAACTAAATGTAATTTATGCAATATTTCAAACCTTTAACCCACTGGGGAAAAATCAACCCACTGCAACAGTTTAAAAGCAGCCCAATTTCATATAAAAAAAAAACAACAACAACCCTGCATCCAACATCAGCTGCAGAAGTCAGATTGACTGATCACAGGTCAAAAGTAAGAGAGATGACTGACAAGATGTTGGAGGATTTTCTCCTCAACAGATAGCGAGCTCATTGACAAACATAGATGTGCTCCCTTTACACAGTGCACGCGCGATCGCGAAATCGAAAGAGAACTGCCCGCGCTTATTTCAAAAGGGATTTAAATACCCCACAGATTGATAGCGGCGCCATGATGCGCTAAAATTATATACAAGATGTAAGCCCCTTTCACACTGCGATTCCGGCAAATACACGGGTAATGTGTCCCGGCATTTGTACCCGGGTCGCTAGATTTTGCACTTTCACACTGCCAGTGATTACCCGGAATATGTGCGTGCGTTCACACACAACCCGTAAAGGTTCCCGTAAAGACACGTGATATAAGGGTGTGATGTGTAATGTACGAGTCGAAAACGCTAGGCACGTTAACTTTCACTTAAGCTGGTGAACGATCTCTTCTCAGCTTCAGCGCGGAAAGTGAGGAACTAACTGATCTCTGCTTCGTTACAGTTTGCACATATTTTTTCGTCGCGAACGTTGATCTGCATTCAAAACACGCTAAAAGACTCGCGCGATAACGCGCGTCATCCCTACGACACGGCATTAGATCTGGCTTTTGTTCACACAGCGCTCGTTCCGGGACTGAACCCAGCAATGTTACTAGGTCCCAAACCCGGGTTCAATCCTGGAATCAATCCCGGGACGTGTTTGCTTTCACACAGAAGGCGACCCGGCAATGTTCCGGCAATTTGCCGGGTCCGACGTGCAGTGTGAAAGGGGCTGTAGAATGTTTGCGGGAGCGGATTCAAAAATCGCGGGAGCGGATGGGACTGGGAGCATGCGGTAATGGTCAGAAATTCAGCGAGAACGGGTCAACAAGCCTCGCGCTATCACACAGCAGTGCATTCAGTAAGTGAGCGCGCTAACAGATGACGGTCAAATCTCGCGGGATTCCATAAATAAAACTACACAGAACCCCACTATTCGGACAAATATACATAATGAAAAGATGATCCAAAATTTTATACTTTGGTAAATGGCATTTAAGACTTTTTAATACTTTTTAAGGCCCTTAATTTTCTCTAAATTGATTTATCAACTTTTAATACTTTTTAAGACCCCGCGGACACCCTGTTATAAATGAGCTGACACAGCATCTTAAACATAACAGTCATGGTGGGTCACCTAAACAACATCAAAAACTCAATATTAGACTATTTGGACAACTTGTTGACCATGACCAAAACCATATGCGATTACAAAAATAGACGTAGAAAAAAAAAACACTTTACAATAAGGTTTAGTATGCATGATTAGTGGATGCAATATTATTTCTTAATAAATATTTTTTTAATTATAAATCAACAATATTTTCAAGGTATTTATTAAGGTAGATTCATGTAAATGTAGATTAAAATGTAACATTCCAAGTTGTATGAATTAACATACTTACAAAAGTATACTTCTACCTGAAAATTAATTTATATTAATTTTATATTAGATTAATAAATGTTTATTACAGGGTTATTGTAGTTCACTAAAAAAACAAAAATAAAAAATAAAAACATTTCCATTACTTGAAATAAAATAATGTTAACTGAAATAAAATTTTAAATTATTGCTCAATTTCATTTCTCATTTTCATTTAGTTGAACTCGATTTACTACAATAACTTAAATTAAAATGTAGACATTTATACTTTTAAATGGCAATTTATACTTACAAAATCTTTCAAATGAAAACGAAAACAGAAAATACGCTTTAAAATTTAAAATGTAAAATTTAAAATTATTAGGTTAACAGTCAGTTCCTGTTAGGGTTGTGTACCATTCACTTTTTAACCTGTACCAGTACCGGTACCCGAAATTCGAGGCGAGACTTTTATTTTGACGGTGCTGACAGCGGCAGCGCCAGAGCACACAGCGTTCACATTCTCCCTCTTGTTTACTGTCGTTGTTAACAGTTCTGTCTAATACAGTTAGAAATTGGTCTAATAATCAGATAGAACGGTTAAACAAAGGAATTAATGTATTCAAAGTATTATAATGATTGCTTTTATATTATTACTAATAAAAAGGCAAACATTATAATACTTTCTTGTTTGCCGTCAGCATTAAGCAAATACACATTTATATAATTTAAACAAATCTTTGAATGACTAATGAACATTTATTTTCACAAACCTTGCAAACTTAGTCAAATCCAGCTGTGAGATCTTGTGAAGTGTGCATTTTTATCCTGCGCGATAAGAGAATCCAGTGTTCTCTGTATGCAGTTGGTCCGTGTGAATTAAATGCTTTAAACTTGTGATTTCAAATTATGCTGAGCTTTATGCATTTGCCCACTGTCATATTCATGTCATTTTCTCTGTGTGCTGTATGTAAAATGAGTGTTACCCTGGCTTTATTTGAAAAATATGATTCCCAATGCACACAAACTTCCCAGAAGACTGAGTGCCCTGTTGGTTACAGTGTTTACCTTTTTAATTATATTTTTATTAAATATTTATCTATTTGTGAAAAATGTGAAAATTTAAATTTTGTTTATTTTGTTTATTTTTTTTTTTTTTTTTTTTATAATTTTTTCAAATTTCTTAAATAATAAGTTTTTTATTATTATTATTATTATTATTATTATAATATCGGCTATCGGCCACCCTTTTGGCACTGACTGATTTAACGTGAATCAGTACTCGGTAGTACCGACGCAATTTGTTCGGTACCCTTAAATGTACAGAGTTCAGTACCTAACCCTAGTTCCCGTACTATATATATATAGAGAAAACAGTAAAAGGTCTAACCAAACATTTCATGTGATTTTACGGTAAAGTGTTGTGTGTTACCATGATGGTGTTTTGTGTTTGCGTGAATGACTTGCATAGTATATTTTAGCTACTTCTGATAAACTCTGATTCATAATGTGGCGTTATCTTTCACCGCCCGCCTTATTATGGTGGTTATCAATTTATGTTAAATGTACTTAAAGTTTAGTAGGAGTGTGCATTGTTGAATTTACTGGTTTACATTCAAAATCCCTGGTTTGTATTAAATTTACAGTTTGATCTGTATATTCTCTGTTTACAGTTTTTCTGTATTTTTTTTTTACCACCACAGCTGCCAAGATTATCTTGTAAATTCTATGGCTTTTTTTTTTTTACAGTGTATAAATGTAAACCAATTCAAAATATCAACAAAACTATTAATAGCATCTATAATAGTGCATCAATGACACACACAAAAAAAAAAATTCAAACTCGATGTAAATTGTTACCCAAAAAACATTTTGTAAAATATTATAACAGTGCATTGGTGAGATGTCTTGGATAAATAGCAGTAGAAATAAAACATTAAAAATAAACACTGTGCTAGAAAAGCATAAAGACACAAAAAAATAGACCATGAAGAACATTTGTACCAACTCAACAGTCTGAATATTAACCTCAAGGGTAGACCATCTGTTAACTACAATCAAATAAAAGACTGCAGCTCAGCAAGCAGCTAGATGTAAAGAAACCAACGCTTCAAAACAACACCCACAAAACAACAGAAATACATAGTTTACATACCTTTCTGGACAAAAATAAATAAAATAAATACAAGGCAATTAATTACACGTCTGGACTTAGAAGACCAAGAATGAATATATAGGCCTGTTAAAAATAGGTACTTCGATGGCACTAGCACAGCATTTGACACTGACTGCAGGGATGAGTTCTCAGCAGGAAATCATTAGGATTGACAGCTCGTCAGGCTACTTAGATTTATTGAGCCGCACGTAAGCCTGTTAACACTCTAGTACGGGATATACCTTGCAGGGGAAATACCTCACGGGTTCATTTATGGCCATCTAGACAGCTATAACTGGGAACATCACTTAAAATTTTAAATGGAATTTGTGGTCCATCTTTCATGACAAGAATTCTGTTATTCAGTTCAGCAAGTATCTGGCGTCTCATGATCCATCTTCTTTGATTTCCAGCCCACAGCAAGGTATAGAGTATGTTTGGGCCCTGTCTGCATGACTGACTCTTCCACACGGATGGTCCCGCCCTCCCCGATCTGCAATCTGTCACACTGCCTCACACAGACGAACTGTTGCTCTTGCACAGCCACATGGGGGCTCTCTGGGATAGCCCTGGCAACCTATGGCGACAGCTCCGGAGGTATCAGTGATATATAAACGCATCTTTCTTTCATACAGTGCACAGAGAGCTTCAGTTCCAGCACTTCTGGAAGAAGATGAGGAACTCCCCTCTGTGGTCAAAACGTGAAGCACAGAATCATTTTAACCACTACAACATGTTTCTCTCAGGGAAATGCAATAAATCTGGTTAAATGCTTTGTTTTAACAAACAACTTTGAAAAACTAAACTGTGCCATACTTTATAGACAAAAATTTGGCAAATGGCAGAAACAGTGCCGCTTCAAAAAATTTAATATGAAAAAAAAATAATAATAATAATACATGCAGCAACACATATTGAGCACCACCACTTCTATAAAAAAAATAAAATAAAATAAAATAAAATAAAAATAAAACCACAACAACCGTTTCTGCTCTTAGGAAGATCAGGGTTTTTTTTTTGTTTGTTTGTTTTTAGTTTGCGGTACACCAGAACAGTAGAGGGCAGTGTTAAATTACTTTCTGACACTCAAGGATGTGAATGTAACTCACAACTGGGAAAAAAAAGTGGGATTTGGGTGGTAAGGTTCACATGAAAGACTTAAAGGTACCTTACACATTTTAAAATGACCTGAAAAAAGTTTTGGGATGGATTTATGAAGTATCTTCAAAAATAACATTCTCCCTAACTGCCGTTTTCTTTTTTATTTTCTTTCTTAAGAAAGATATGAACATTTTTAAGGGATAGTTCACCCAAAATTAAAATGACCATGATTTACTCACCCTCAAGCCATCCTAGGTGTATATGACTTTCTTCTTTCAAATGAATACAATCGGAGTTAATATGAAAAAAAGTTCTAGCTCTTCCAAGCGTTATAATGCAAATGGCTGTTGATATTCAGTTGTCCAAGAGAAGTATGGGGGGGTGGCATTTTCCCAAATATAAAAAAAAAAAAAAAAAAATATTACAAAAAAGATCCATATTTAAAACTCTATAAACTGTAATCTAGGGCTGGACCAGAATATTTGATTATTCATACTACTTACAGAGTTCATGTAGTACGCCTAAAGTATATTGTTGGTGTAAAAAAAAAAAAAAAAAAAAAAAAAAAAAAAACCAGCTGCTTTTATCCGGCATGTTAATCAGTAATTTTACACATGATAAAAAAAAACGTGCACACAGACCTGTGTGTTTTGTATCAGTAGTGCAGCGTCCGTTCTCGGAGCATATAAGCCCTGTCCGCGTGAGGCACGCAGCTTCTGGCTCACGCTGTTCTAAAGTTTATTAAAAGTTTATTTATTCTGAATGTCGCGTAGCCATATGGCACCAAAATGCAACACTGCACTCCCTTGGGTTCGCAGCAACACACCCGCCATGCGTGAAGTTGATTGGATGAACGGTTCTTGACATAATTATAATGCAAACAGACAGACACAGATTCCTGCCTTTATTACAACGTGTCTACACCAGACACAACAGCTGCAACAGCTAAAGTCTGTCTACATTGGACGCGACGAAGCGACCATTGAAAATCATTTGAAATTTGTGTCAGTACGTCATAAATAGAATGCAGCAGCAGTTTACTGTCAGGAATTTGTCCTGCCGAGCCGCATCCAGTGTAGACTACCCAATAAGTTCTATTGTATTTTTTCATGCTGCGCTGCTCGCATCCGGTGTAGAATATGTTCAGCCCCCTCCCTCCGAAGCTTCGAATATTCGGTGTTGATTACTACCGAAGCTTCGAAGCTCAAAAAATAGCTTTCGCTAACTGTTGTACTCGCTTCCACAAGTAATTGGCATTCCAGCGGATGACGGAGAACTTAGGTGTAGCGAAACTCCAGTGAGAAGTGACTAACATGGAAGCACAGAGGAGAGAGCAAATTAAACACTGGTCACGAATAAGAAGAGGATTTCAATATAAGCCAAGAGAAAACTGGATTTCCTTGGTTCTCGCAAGACTGGCATATTCTTACCCGAACTTACGCTATGCCTATGTCCTACATCATCCGCTGAAACGCCACTCTCTCATGAACGCACATACAACAGTTAGCAGAAGCTAGAGACTACAGTTTAAAAAGTTTTAAATATGGATTTTTTAAAGTATTATTATTTTTTTTATTTTTTTTTTTACAAAAACACACAAATTCACTTCAGAAGGCCTTCACTCACTGTATTCGCCATGTGGAATACTTTTTATGATGGATGGATGCATTTTATTGGACTTCTATTGGACTATTGAATATAAACACCCATTCACTGCCATTATAAAGCTTGAAAGAGCCAGGACATTTATGTAACTCTGAATATATTCGTCTGAAAGAAAAAAGTCATATATACCTGCCTTGAGGGTGAGTAAAACATTTTTTCTTAAGATTGATCCTAAGACAAAACTAAAAATGAATCTGGAAAATCACTGCAAATATCTTAAAAATAAAGTCAGGATTACCTAAATGTTTCAATGGTGTCTGGGAGGCTCGATGTTAACACCTTTGAGGTAGATAAAACCATGTATGACATATATATAGTTGTCAATGAACAATAAACTGGGTTAAGAGAATGTGTTTTGACACACACACACACACACACACACACACACAAGCCCTTTAACATCTGGTGATGCTAATTATTGTGTTTTTTTAGTAACTTGTAATGTTGTTATCTTAAGAAATTTCTTCTGTCTTGAGAAGATTTCATGAATCCCATTCCCATCCCATGATTTTTTGATTTTAGGGATGTGTAGGACCTCGGTGAACAGTCACACCAATAACTGCAGAAATCGGCTACTTCTCCCAAAGGAATTAAAAGAGCCTATTTCCTCCCATCTGCACATTCTGAACTCCATTAATTATTAACTAAAGAGTAACAATGCTCAGTTGTATGTCTGCATTTAATAGAAGTGACAACGTCGATTCCGCAACAGAGGACTTTTGTTGGAAAATACCCCCGCAAATCAGAAAACTAATCAGGAGCTGATTATGTGACGTCGACATCATGTGTAAGCTTCCTGTCAGCCTTGTTGTTTTCCGATTAAAAGAGTTGACGACATTAACTCTTTTCACGAGATACAAGGACCCTGTGTATCAAGAAGCATCTCATGATCACAACGTATGGAAACCCCCGCGGCCCCACAGGAATCATTAATAATTAATGGACATCAACACAAAGGATCCATATAGGATCCATCCCATGACTCTGCTTCCTGCTTGGTTGGGGAAGTTTTCTACAAACTGAACTTTTCAATAAATGATCTCAAAAGGACAACCATTGAGAAATCTGAAGGTTTAATTATATTCACAAATAATATGTTTTATGTCTTATATATGTTTGATGTGTTCAAATGTAATCGGTGCAACTTTAATCAATGTTTTTACTGGTTTTAGCAGATAGTGCTATTAAATGTGTGTAAGATATTGGAAATTTTAGTGTTGAACGAAAGCTCATGATATTTGCTTAAACTTGGAGCTAATGAAATGTCCAAATTCTGTATTGGGTGCATATTATGATACTTTATAAGGTATTAACCAAAGTTCCACAATGGAGTTCATCTCACATGACGATGCCACAGGATGCTTAATCAATGCACAAAGAGAAACAGTACGGGGCATGTCTAAGTTCTGCAACAGCATCCCATTGGAAGATCGCGTCGTGGGATGGACCAAATCCTCTTGGATATAAAACTCCAATGCCTGAACTAATTCAGCGCACGCTTCCTTCTTCGCCATGGCTTGAACTACCTACTCCAACGCTGCTAGCGTTCTTGTCATCCAGAACTCAAAACACTCCGTTGAAACTTCGTGACTGCCAAGAATCTTCGAAGTCTTGCAAACCGCGAAACTATCCGAAGGAATTCCGAAGCTCTACGTAACCAGGCAACCAACCAATCACTAGGAGGGTTTTTCCAAAAGACGTCATCCAAACGACAGATCTGCAACCAACCCGAGGCGTGGGGATTCCCTGAGACGAGGCAACAAGCGAATCTCCAACTCCGCTTTTCAGCGCAAATGCAAGTAAAACAAACAAACTTCATTCCTTGCTGAAATAAGTGCAGATTGATCTTAAGCAGTAAAGATAAGACACATCTCTGCTTTTGTGATTTTCTTGGTGCGATCTAACGAATAACTTACTCCTGGGACTTCATTCAAATTCCGTTATCATCCTCTTCAGTAACTGTGTGTGTGTGTGTGTATGTACGTGTGTGTGTATGTATGTATGTATGTCCATTAGGTTTTAGATTCATGTAATAGAGTAGCTCAATAAATTCTTGTTTCGTTTATAAAGTAGTATTGTCTTGTGTGGTGTATTTTAAGATTAAACTTTGCCCAGATCCTATGCTACCTAGCTAGTAGTTTATAAATTATCATTCTGTTTGTATTCTCATTAAGCCATGAAGTAATATAAACAGAATGGAAAGGATATACTGAATTTTACGTTCGCTGGACGAACCGTTGATGAAGTATAAACTAATTAAATTTGGAATCAGTTCAATTAAAGCAATTCGAATCTTTAGATTCGATTCTTCTCAAAATAAATGAGCTAATATTTCCTTACATAAATGGTGGAGAATTAAAGCGGGCAAATTTGACCTAAAAATACATAATACCAAGACATTTTGTGTTGTATTTGTTCTATTTTATCCGGAAGAATAGATCAAAGACAGAGAAACAGTTTGTTGTGCTACTGGGTACTTTTATTATGGCATGCCAGTGTGTGAATGAATGAAGTGAACTCGAGTTGTTGTTTGTTGTTTGAACTGCAGTAAAGCATTTGATTGTCCGCAGAGAGACAAAATAAGTCGCCTAAAGCGCACAAGAAAGAAGCGAGCGTGTTCCTCGTTTTCCTTTCTTTTTAAAATAAAGGCCTTCATAGTTCGATTTGTTTGTGCGAGTTCCACATCAAATTCGTCTATGTATCTCCCCGGTTTGAGACATTAACCTAGCTAATTAATGTTCTTTTGCCAGTTAATTCACTTAAACTAGTGAACTTTGGAACGTGGTGCTCAGAGAGAGTGTCCGAACGTTGTATTATGGGAGAATTGTGAAATCTTGATCAAGTAGAATTGTGGTTAAATCCATGTGTGTTTTTGTCTGTAGACTAAAACAAGTGCTGAGATCCGCCGAGATCTCAATAACGTATTTTATTAATTACAGTAAATCTGTAGATTAATCTACCTCACTCTAACGAGCTGAGATGGTTCAGCGCTGCTAAAAGATAAAAATCCCAAATAGTGCTTTGTGGTTGTTAAGTGTGAGATGTGCCGTCATTTCACGTAAAGCACATAAGCCGTGCATAACACATGCCAGCTTAGGGCAGTATACATCGCCATAGTAACAGCCATAATCCGGAAGTTCCAAGATACATTTTCCAGGGTAATTTGAGCTATTTGCAAGCAAATAGCCTAGCATGAGCTAAGCTAACTGAAGCTAACACCTTGACATTGAAGCATATGCAAAGCTAGTAGCCTTGAAGGCTAGCAGTTAGCACAGAGCATTTTTGTGGGCTTAAATACAGTGTGTTTTGCAGTGGTTGAAGTGTTGAAGTGACTTTACATCTGTTACATCTGAACTTTAACTCACTCTCACCTCATTCTTTTCTCTCTTTTACATTTCTTATTTCTCTCTCTCTTCTCCTCTCCTCCCATTGAAAAGAATGCTGACAGAGGCAGACGTAATAAACGTTACCTTGTTTACTCTTATCAGTTGAAACACTGTTGTTCTGTTAATAATTAATGATGGTTCTCATCCTCATTACTTTAATGACACATTGTGATTAGTTCACCTATAACTGCTCTTATGATTTTAATGACATCAGCAGATATTATTAAGCTAAGTAATTATGGTTTTGAAATTTTGATTTCATTTCGTAATTAATTACAGATTTGAAATTTTTATTTAATTTCATAAATTAAGTTCAATTCCTGCTTTCACATAGCAACAATACTTGCTGATAATTGAATTATAATTGCTCTTATAATCTAATGACAACAACATCAGAGATGTTAATCCTTGAACTGTCAATATTGCTCTGAAATTTTAATTTCTTCTGCAGTTAAGTAGGCTTTGGGCTACCATGTTTCAAGATACTTATTGATTAATTAATCTGAATTGCTCTTAGCAATTTTTAAGGATAACATAATTACATTTTAAACAGGAAATACTTTTTCTAAGTTGAAATTTGAATTTCATTTGCAATTGAAGTTTTTGGTTCTACCCTGTTAGGCCTTCTTTTCTCTCGCCGTCAGTTATTTAATTAACTCAACCCAAATTTTCCTAGGTTTTCCCATTTGGCTTAAGCCTGTTAGTGGCAAACCCCCAAAAGAAAAATTTAGGGTTTTTCCTCAATACTTAGGTTAGTTTAGTGTTACCCTGCTAACTAACGCCGCAACACCAACCCCTATGTGTATTGTTTGAACAGTGCCACCACCCTGTCATTTTTCCTAACATTGGGAGCAAAACTTCTCTTCTTCTTCTCTCTCTCTCAGCTGCCTTCTTCTGATTTGACTACTGTTGCCGTTTTGGGTTTGTACCTGTGAGAATCATAAAAGCAGAGAACTTTAGAAACATTTAACGAAAGTTTTGTGAAACTTGAACACTTCGTTTCAAAATTGTCTGACTCTCACCCTACCTTCCCTTCTCACCCTGGGATCCTACCCAGCTAAGGCTAAAGTAGGTCAACAAAGGAACCGATAGGCGTCCGCCAAATATTGAACACGCAGCTAGAAACGCTCTGATTGGTGTTTGGTTGTCAATCCTACCAGCTGAGAAACCAATACTGTCATTGCTATCATTTTTCTTCAGAGAAATTTTCGCCCCAGATAAATTTTAATAGCAATCACAGTCCTGGTATTTAGAAATCCCAATTTCCAAAGCCCTGTTTAGAAGCATCCTTCTAAATCAAACTTAACATTTTTAATTTTTTTCATTCTGTAACCAGAAAAGGTTATTTTGTGTTGTCTTTCTCTCTCATCTTACCAGTGGCTCTAATCTTTCCTTACAAAAAAACCCTTTCTTTTTATAGGAAAAGTGGAAGCAGCCAAATATTATTCTGTTCCTTGTTCTGTTTGTTACTTTTCTTTTCTCCCTCTGTTCTCTAGCTGTGCTACCTGTGTGTGCTTATTAATTTTTCCCCACAGAGACTACAAATTAGAAGCACGCCCCACCAGAGATTCACAGTCGATGAGAACTACACTCACCTGCCCATTACACACTCAACATCAACCCACATTGCACATTTACACCTCTGTTTTGCCTTGTTTTGGTTTTGTTTTGTTTTCTCCTCTTCAAGGTCTGTGTCAGTCTAGGTTCTAGATCTCCCTCACCGGTTTTGGAACATGTCTCGCACAACAGACCCTGTTGGCCACTGGGAGGACCTTGGAGACATGGCTAAGTGTTGCAACAGACAGCCTCCTACCTAAGGCTGCTGAAACACTGAAGCATCAGACACAGGACCAGCTGGATAACAACATAACAAGCCTTATGAGACAAGTCTCAAGTCAGAGCTACAGTCACAAAGAACTAGCCAAGATCACTGGCTCCTTAAGCCACACACTTATCGCCACCCTTAAGCTGAGCGACAGGCACGCCGCCCATCTCCAGCAGGAGCTAACACGTGCACAAAGACGCATCGAACAGCTAGAACTGGAGGCTCAGGAACGACGGGAAGGACCTGATGAAGTGGAAAAAGGCGCAGAGGAGGAGATCACCAGGCTAAGAGAGACACTAGTAGCTACTACACAACACATGGAACAAGTCAAGACAGACTACGCTGATCTCTCCAACAAGCTACAGTATGCGGAACAGCTCCTGGAAAAGGCCAAGACCGACTTCAGAGACAAGAATGGCAGAATTAAAGCCCTTGAAACTCACCTGGATGAGTCAAGAAACGAGATCAGCCGCCTAACACGACAGCTGGACTACATCAAAGAGGAGTCAGACAGCTTCAGAGAGGAACTCAGACATGCCTACGAGCTGCGCTCTGAGCCTCCTAGGACACGACGGACACCAGTCTCACCCCTGCCAAGCAGGCCCGGGTCCCCTGTTCCTGGACTGACCCGTGATCAAAAGGGGGAGGGGGCAGTGCTGAAACACCCACCTGCTCCCCTCGAAGAACTTTACATCCTGACAAAGCTAAAAGAAACTGCTCCAGCCAGCCACAGATCATCGCGTGGCTTGGACCTCAAGGACCTCAACAAGCTCGCTAGGAACATTGGCAAATTTACCCCAAATGTGCCAGGCAGTCAAGAGATCAAAGGATATCTGCAAGATGTCGACTTTCATCTGGAAATGAGACCCAGTGCCACCGACAAAGATAGACTTTATTTGATCCGAGCGACATCCAGCTCAGAGGTTCGCAGTTTCCTGGACCGACAGCCGGCCCACACAAAGACTGATTACCACCTGCTCAGAGAAGCACTCATCAAAGAGTTTGCTGACCCTGAGTCGGAACAAGGACTATTGGCTGCCCTGGAGACGAAACAATGTCGTCAGGAATCTTCCCAATTGTTCTACAGCCGACTCAGACAAGCGTACTTCGGGACTCACAATGAACAGAATATGGAGGAAGACGTAAATTTTAAAACTCTCTTCCTGAGGAATCTTCACCGTGGAGTAAGCCACCATCTTGGTCCTTGCATGTCCACGCACAATGAGTGCTCAACAACTGCAAGACTTGGCGCACAAGGCCTACTGCAAACAGAAGATCAGAAAAGAGCATCAAAACCATGGCAGTTCTCGACTTCAACAGTCAGGGGCTGGCCCTAGAGGGCGCCCAACGTCAAGATCATGCCAAGCCAACACCCAAAGTGTGGAATGCATCCTCGTCCAACAGAGAATGGGACTCCCACGCCGGTACCCGTGCTGGTCGAAGGAACAATCGCTGGGATGGACCGCATGGACGACAATGCTCACCTGGACATCACTGGGAAACTCATGGGACCAATCAAGACCTCATGAAAGACATTGGGAGAGATCGTGGAACCAGCCAAGCTCATTTGGAAACTCAAGAGGAAAAAGCTCATGGGAATTCAATGGAATCTCCAAGGTAAAACGACAAACACACCCTGGAGGAACCAGCCCAAGGAATCAACGAAAAAACTCACAAAGATTCCAACCTGACCGAGCTCAACCTGAATCCATGCAAGAACAAAAGACTTCACGGTGCTTTGACTCACAAGAACTGATGAAGATGATGATAAAAGAGTTCGTCCAACAAAATGAGGAGGACCAGAAGTGGGAAAAGAAAGAGAAACCAGATTCAGCCTGACTAGCAGCCGGACGAGAAGACAGCGACCACCTGACCCAACAAACCACAGAGAACAGCACTCCTTCACCTCACTCTCAGAGAACCATAACTACCCTAACTTCAGATGGACTAGAAATCCTACCTGAAAACCCAGCAACAGAGTTAGTCCCTAACTCAACACCTGATTCCCCAGATCACAGCAGCGTCCAGCCAAACCCCTGCTGACGAAACCTCTCAAGTCCCTGAAAGTGCTGTCTTGGTCGTCTGCCACGCCTCCGTAGAACACCAGATCATCCTGCCTGTTTCCTCCCAAACTCCAGTCCCTCAACTCCTGGGTGACCTCATTGAGAAAGGTATAGCAAGGAAGTTTTGCCTTTCCATCATCATCGAATGCCACATCAAAGTCGAAGCCCTTCGCGACACGGGAGCCGACATCACCCTAATGTCGACCGAACTCCTTGAAGAAGTCCAAGGAAGAACAAAGAGGTCTAATAGCAACCTCAAACTTCAAAGGTGTGAGATGAACCTCCACGCATATTCCCACACAGGCCTACAACTAAAACATGTGGCCCAAATTCACCTAACTGTGGGACCAATGAATCTCATCCACCCAGTGTACGTTTCACCACTCAACACCTATCAACTCCTTATTGGGAAAGACCTGCTCAATCACTTTGAACCTTTAATAGACTTCAAGCACCTGAAGATATGGACTCAAGTCCACAAGCCTCTGCCCTTCCAGTCAGTAAACCCCAACGAGTCGCAGTGTCAAGCCAAAGACACCGCCCCCCCATTCACTGACTGACGATGCAAGGTCAAAGCCAAGAGCAAGCTCAACTCCGAGCAGCAAGAACCAAGACCCTTTCCTCTGCTCATTGCAAGCGTCCGACTCAGACTCAGGTTCTCTTCGAATCATGACTGCCATAAACGTCCAAGACACACCAGTGGTTGATGCAGCACTAGCCCTGTGGACTGAAAACTCCGCTATCAGCCTAAAGCTCTTCAAAACATTGAAGCAGAGATATCGGAGCCTACCACACGTATCAAAGCACAGCCGCTTCCCTCTCAGTCCGTGGTCACCAACCATGGCTACCTCCAAGATGGTTTGCGCTGTAGACCTACGATGGAACAACAGACTTCTAAGTCACTACTTCCTCATTGGCCCTAACCTACCTCATGACATCTACATAGGAGCAGACATCATGGTTCGTCTCAATGCCTGCACTGACACTGTGAACGACGTCATATGGGCTCCCCCGTCACGCCAACTGACCACTGCAGTCAATCTCAAGAACCTTCGATCTGGTCAAACAATTCCAGATGCATGCGCAATGATCGTTGAACAAAGAAGCTACAATACCTGCCTACAGCAAGAGTGTCAGCGTCCGCCTCAACATGCGACCTGGACACACTCTCAACAGTAAGCTAGGTTTCTTCCAACCTTCCAGGACCTGCCTAAAACTAGGACTGACCTTGGAAGCCACACCTCTCATGGAAGTGTCATCTCGTGCTGTGTATGTTTTGATCAACAACTGTACGGCCAAAGACATCAACATTCCCAAAGCCAGTCACCTGGGATGGCTCATCAACCAGGCGTTCCATGACTTTGAGCTAACAGTACCTGTCATCGGCCCCATACCAGCCGAACTAATGTCAGATGAATGTGAAGACACTGTAACATTCACAAGGCCCCATGAAGTAATCGCCATCACTTCTATTCTGCCAGTGTCCAAAGAAATCGTCTGTCGGTCAGAACTAACAGAAGACACTCACCTCGCTGTCTATGCTGTCTCAACACAGCCTGCAACAGAATCACCTGCACAGGTGACCATCAAGGCCCAGAGTCCCTCAAATGACTCAATAGAGGAACCCTACGCCAAGTTCAATGCACAAGTCCAACAAATCCTGAGCGAGGCGGATGCCCTCCACAGCGAAATGGATCGCCAAGGACTTAAAGAGGTTCTGTGCAAATACAATGACTCCTTCGCAAAGGATTCCCTGGACTGTGGCCTCACTAATATCCACACGGTGCGCATCCCAACACATCCAAATGCGCCACCCACATTCGTGAGGCAGTACAAAATTCCGATAGCGTCATACGAATCGGTTCAAGAGATCATTGACTCCATGCTGGAAAAGGGGGTCATCCGGCCCTGTAACAGCACCTACTCTGCACCAATATGGCCAGTCCTAAAGCCCAACGGCAAATGGCGGCCCACCATCGACTATCGCAAGTTGAACCAACAAGTTCCCTTATCGCGATGGCCTATGACTCAGTTGGACCAAGAGATTCCCAAAATCAAAGGCTCAACGATCCTTTCCACATTGGACGTCGCCTCAGGATTTTGGACCATCCCTGTCCACCCTGATGACCAACACAAACTGGCATTCACCTTTGGCAATCGACAGTACACCTTCACACTGTGCCCTTTCGGCTATGTCAATTCACCAGCAAAATTCAACATCTTTCTAAACAAAGCATGCCCTGATGCCAGAGCCAGAGGCAGCCTTGTCTCCGTGGATGTCCTTATGAAAAGCTCAAATGTGGCAGACCACCTCAAAGAAATTGACCATGTCCTGAACCAGCTGACAACAGCAGGAGCAAAAAATTGCCCTTCACAAAGGACAGTGGTGTAAATCCAAGGTAAACTACGTTGGCTTGCTCATCGGACATGGTGGCATTGAACCACAGTCCAGCTGTAGGCAAGCAATTCAAAACATAAAGACACCCACTAACATCTCTGAGCTACAAAGCTTTCTGGGAGTGTGCAATTATTCACGACAGTTCATCGAGAACTACGCTGACATCGCACGACCACTAACTTCCCTCCTGAAAAAGGACGTACCCTTTGTTTGGTTGGAAGCTCAGGACACAGCTATAAGCAAGCTCAAAGAATGCCTATGCTCCGCCCCATGCCTGGCCTACCCCCGACCCAGAAAAGCAATTCTATCTGGAAGCTGGATTCTCCAATCATTGCCTCAGTGCAGGCCTCTACCAGCTCCATGACAAAGACAAACGAGTGGTCGCTTATGCCAGCAAAACATTGCTTCCCCCAGAATGCAAATACTCAGACTGTGAAAAAGCGTTGCTTTGCTGTTGCAATGTTTGGCCATTCAGCGTTTCTCCAACTACATTGGAGCACAAAAGGTCATCATAGAAATGTGTCACCAGCCAGTGACCTTCCTTAACAGCCAGCTAGCAGCCTGCCAAAACTGTTCAACGGACATGCTGTACACATCAGCAGAACCAAAAGAACTGGCACAACTGCAGCTGACAAACTACAGGTACTTTGATGAGAATGTGTGTGAAGGCATGCCCACAGCATATGTCGATGGCTGTTCCTACAATCAACAGGGCAACTTGAAAGCGGGAGCTAATGTGGTCTGGCTCGACAATGACCCTTGCCCACCACAAAAATTCAAATGAGGCCCTCACTCATCGAAATATGCAGAAATAGCAGCCATCCTCATCACCCTACAACTTGCTGCATCCCACAACATCAAAGGACTCCTCATCTGTACCGACTCCAACTATGTCCGTCTAAGCTTCACATACCATCTAGCTGGATGGAAACAGAATGGATTTAAGACAGCTAACAACAAGCCTGTCAAACATCAGGAACTCTTCCAAGCATGCGATACCATTGTCACCGAACATTACATGATCGTTTATTGGAAAAGGGTCCAAGGTCACTCACGTCAACCAGGACAAGACAAAGATCTCAATGACCAAACTGATGCCCTCGCCAAAGCAGGTGCATTACATGAAGAGTCCTGGACTTTCCTGCCCTCCCACCCACCCCATCAGTGGCATTCATAGCCCGCCGCCAGCACGCCACTGGCGCGCAATCCCCCACCTCCTCCCACATTGAACTCTCACCTCAATTCACCGCTGATGATCTCCCCACCCTCCAAGCATCGAATCCAGTGCTACAAACCGTTGCCACTCACATTTCCAACCCACTTACTCATACCATTTCCACCTCCGACCTATCCAATTTATCTGATCTCCGCCAACTTCACTCAGTCAAGCACATGCTGCATCTTAAAGACAGTGTTCTCACATATGTCCCTGAGCCCCTAACTACGCCAAAGCTCGTAGTTCCTCAGTGCCAAAGGGGGATGATGCTGACACACGCCCACGATGCACCATGCGCTGGACACCATGGTGCCAAGGCCACCTACGAAACGCTCAAGCAAGTGGCGTACTGGCCTGGCATGCAGCAAGACGTGGCGGAATACGTAAATGGATGCCTGGTGTGTTGCCAGTTCTAACCGGCAAACCCAAACCACCGAGCACCACTACAACGGAAAGGAATGACCTTCCCATGGTCGGACCTCCAAATAGATTGGGTAGGACCCCTGCCACGGTCGACACGGGGAAACAAATACTTCCTCGCCGTGGTTTGCGAATTCACTAAGTGGGTAGAGTGTCTCCCAGCTCCCAACGATACAGCAGAAACGACAGCCTGCCTGTTAATGAACCACATCTTCTCAAGATTTGGACTGCCTTTAAGAGTCAACTCTGACCGAGGAACCCACTTCACTGCCGAAGTCATGCAGGAAGTATGGAAACTCCTGGGCATACAGGCCAAGCTTCATTTATGCCATCACCCAATTTCCTCAGGTCAGGTCAAACGACTCAACAGGACAGTGGCAAGCATGTTGAAGAAGTATGTGTCCGCCAATCAAAAGGATTGGGATGTCAAGCTTCCTCTGGTACTGATGGCCATCAGGGCCACCCCTCATCGGTCTACCAGAGTAGCCCTGTTCGAAATGATGATAGGACGGCAAATGACACTACCGTTACACCTGCTGTACCAACCTGGTGACCTGAACCTCATCATCGCCTACACCATTCACCAGCACCTGGAATAGTTGCATCAGCACCTAAGAGCGACTTTCGCCTTCGTGCAACAAAACCTCCAAAGAAGCGCGGAAGGTCGAAAAGCCTACTACGACCAAAAGGCCTCTCACCAGGAACTCAGGGTCAGAGACCAAGTGTGGTCCTACAGCTTCGCCCAACAAAGGCAGAATGCTCCCCATCGCCTGTCAAAGTAATTCCTTCCTCACTGGACAGGACCCCACGAGATTGTAGACAAGCTCTCACCTGTTGCCCATCGGATCAAAATCAGACAAGGGCACAGCGAGCCAGTCCTTCGATGGGTCCATCGAAACCAGATAAAGAGGCACCAGGGCTCCAAACGACAGAAAAAGGGGGTGGATCAAACTGACTGACACAGACCAACAATTCCATGCTATACACCACACTAATTATAACTATCCTTTTAAGTCAACATATAGTTTGGTTTTTTACACAACACCTACACGCTCCTCCTCCACAGCACTGCTAGGACCAACCCCTAGTGGAGAGGAGTCCTCCACACATGTGACACTCGGTTTACATTCTTAACCTCAGTCAGTGTCCTTGTGTCTCTTTGTGTTTATCTTTTCTCTTTCTCTTTGTGTTTTTCCTTTTCTTCCCTGACTATAATTTCCTTTCCCTTCTAGTCCTCATCAGGAAACTCCCCTAACTCAACTCTAAATCCAGGTCTAGAAATTAGGATTGACTCCTGTTACCCAAAATTTTTTTTTTTTGTAAATCATTGTCATCAAAAGCCGTCATCATCTAAATTAAGGCAATCCAAGCCAACATTGTCGGAAAACGATGGCTAGTCAACACCTCAATGCATACAGCCACCGCCATCTACGATCAACACGACAAGGTCATGCGCATTATCCTGCCTAGCCAAACTTTATGGATCAATGTCCCTAAGGGCTCGATCCTCCATATCGACGATCTAGCATAGTATCACCTCACCGACGATGAGTATCAGGCTGAACTCGAAATCTCACCGTTCTTCAAACAGCATTCCTTCGTCCTTGATCCAAAATTGGAAGAAAGGATCAGGGAGGAAGGAATGCAACTTATTGATTTGACTCCTGTGAATACAGCCTTAGAAGCTATAGCTCGCCTTCTGCCCACTGGTGAGCCAATCATTCGGTCTTGGTCTGTCGCTGACACAGCGCTTCACATCTCTACTATCGTAGGGTGTATTGTGACCTTGATACTAGCCTTCCTCCTGCACAAGCGAGTGAACGCCGTACAAGAGTCTTTCAGTAAATGCACGTCTGGCGTCCTGCGCATTTACCGACGTGATAAAACTGACCAAGAACCTGAATTGGAGAATCCAATCAACTTGAGTGAGATTACGCCCATACCGCTTCGTTGAACCACTGACAGTTAGATCGATCAAAAACCCAATTACAACTAATCCTAAACAACGAACCCCTATGTCAGTTGAAGTGTTCCTAACCCATCTATCCCAAGTTACCCAAGTCCTGCATCAGAATTCAGCAAGTCATGGAGATGTTGTTTGTGTCTTGTGTGTGCCTGTTCTCTCTGTCTCTTGTTCCAGTGCCCGTCGATGTTCGCACCAGGAACAACATCACCGCGCAAAAGGGGGATTATTTGTGATGTGTTTGTTAAGTTATTAGGTGAATTGTGATTGAGATTTTTTAGCAAGCATGTGATGGAAATGTTACACCCTCCCATCTGCACATTCTGAACTCCATTAATTATTAACTAAAAGAGTAACAATGCTCAGTTGTATGTCTGCATTTAATAGAAGTGACAACGTGATTCCGCAAACAGAGGACTTTTGTTGGAAAATACCCCCGCAAATCAGAAAACTAATCAGGAGCTGATTATGTGACGTCGACATCATGTGTAAGCTTCCTGTCAGCCTTGTTGTTTTCCGATTAAAAGAGTTGACGACATTAACTCTTTTCACAAGATACAAGGACCCTGTGTATCAAGAAGCATCTCATGATCACAACGTATGGAAACCCCCCGCGGCCCCACGGGAATCATTAATAATTAATGGACCTCAACACAAAGGATCCATATAGGATCCATCCCATGACTCTGCTTCCTGCTTGGTTGGGAAGTTTTCTACAAACTGAACTTTTCAATAAATGATCTCAAAAGGACAACCATTGAGAAATCTGAAGGTTTAATTATATTCACAAATAATATGTTTTATGTCTTATATATGTTTGATGTGTTCAAATGTAATCGGTGCAACTTTAATCAATGTTTTACTGGTTTTAGCAGATAGTGCTATTAAATGTGTGTAAGATATGGAAAGTTTAGTGTTGAACGAAAGTTCACGTTATTTGCTTAAACTTGGAGCTAATGAAATGTCCAAATTCTGTATTGGGTGCCTATTATGACACTTTATAAGGTATTCACCCAAAGTTCCACAATGGAGTTCATCTCACATGACGATGCCACAGGATGCTTAATCAATGCACAAAGAGAAACAGTACGGGGCATGTCTAAGTTCTGCAACAGCATCCCATTGGAAGATCGCGTCGTGGGATGGACCAAATCCTCTTGGATAAAACTCCAATGCCTGAGCTAATTCAGTGCACACGCTTCCTTCTTCGCCATGGCTTGAACTACCTACTCCAACGCTGCTAGCGTTCTTGTCGTCCAGAACTCAAAACACTCCGTTGAAACTTCGTGACTGCCAAGAATCTTCGAAGTCTTGCAAACCGCGAAACTATCCGAAGGAATTCCGAAGCTCTACGTAACCAGGCAAACCAACCAATCACCAGGAGGGTTTTTCCCAAAAGACGTCATCCAAAAGACAGATCTGCAGACCAACCCGAGGCATGGGGATTCCCTGAGACGAGGCAACAAGCGAATCTCCAACTCCGCTTTTCAGCGCAAATGCAAGTAAAACAAACAAACTTCATTCCTTGCTGAAATAAGTGCAGATGATCTCAAGCAGTAAAGATAAGACACATCTCTGCTTTTGTGATTTTCTTGGTGCGATCTAACGAATAACTTACTCCTGGGACTTCATTCAAATTCCGTTATCATCCTCTTCAGTAACTGTGTGTGTGTGTGTATGTACGTGTGTGTATGTATGTATGTGTATGTCCATTAAGTTTTAGATCCATGTAATAGAGTAGCTCAATAAATTCTTGTTTCATTTATAAAGAAGTATTGTCTTGTGTGGTGTATTTTAAGATTAAACTTTGCCCAGATCCTATGCTACCTAGCTAGTAGTTTATAAATTATCATTCTGTTTGTATTCTCATTAAGCCATGAAGTAATATAACAGAATGGAAAAGGATATACTGAATTTTACGTTCGTATAAACTAATTAACATTTGGAATTGTGATGGTTTTGTATGCATATTTTCTTTGAACACACGGACTTTGAAATTGAATTATGTGGGGGGGGGGTACGTTTGTTTTGTTTTTGATATGTTATTTTGAGTTAGTTATTACTTTACTTTTTTTCATGAATATATGGTTGACCTGAAGAATGAAAGCTATATCATACACTTGGAAAATTATGAACTATATCACCGCTTATTGACACTTGACAATAAAGAGAGATGAGACAAAATACAGATACTTGGTTCACTAGAACAAGTCAATATTTTAATACTATGTTTAATACTATTTTATATTTGTCTTTTAATTACAAAAATTCATTCATTAATTTATTAATTCATTCAGTTATGCATTTGTTTGTTCATTTTCTCATTCATTCGTTCATTCAGTTATTCATTTGTTTGTTCGTTTAGTCATTCATTGGTTCATTTATTTATTTATTCACTTTTTAATGACATGCCAGCATCAAGGCTATTTTCTTTCGTTTGTTAATTTAGTTATTCAGTTGTTCATGCATTCATTAATTAATTCAGTTATTTAGTTAATTCAGTTAGTAGCAGTGTATAAGTCGGACAATACATATACACATACCATCAACTGGTCATTAAATCACAAAATAACCAGGATGACTGAAGATTGTATATTCCCTTTGACATACTGCTGAGATTCTAGATCCTATTCATACATTTTAAAAATCTGTTAGAAATGCAGCTGAACATCATTTATAGTTTTACTGAAGCCACAATGTAATGGGCCTATAATCACAGTTTACAAATCCTGGAGAAACTGACACAGGAAACTCCTTTAAATAGAGCTGCTGCAGATGACTAAAATAAATACTGAATCCCCTTATAATGTGGTGTGGAGACGACCTCAGACTGTATGGAAAAAATGATTTAGAAAGCCAGTGTCCCAAAAGCATCTCCCTATGTGGAGAATAAAAAATAATTAAAATAAATAAAAATAAAGCCGTCAAAATGCAGCACTACATATTTCTATTCCCACACATTAAGGTTCTTAGGCAGACAACAAGCATTTCTTAAAACATTATGTAGCCCTCAACGCAGGATGGCCTGGTTTCAGACAGTGCTGCATAGTCATTTTTCATTTGTTAATGTAAAAACGAATTTTATGTGATGTACTGAACATTGCTACTGTGAATTTTGTATTTAAATGTGTCACCAAGCTAATTTTACAGCTGATTCATAGATGAGGATGTTGAAAATGCATGAATGACTTGTGAGTGATTAATGGAGATATATTACGGTTGCTTTTTTTTCTTTTTTTTTTAATTGCAGTATTTTTATTGCAATTATTAAAAATAAAAGTAGATTTTTATAAACATTATACAAATTTTATATATATATGTTTTTTTGTTTTTTGAAAATGTGAAAAAGGGAAAATGTTAGCAAGGTAAGTACAAATTTGAACTACTGGGGTACATAATTAAGCCACTCATATTTTCACACATAGCAAAGCAGCAGCAAGTGAGCGAGTAATGTGTCATGTTTAAGTGGAAGTGACATTTCATCATGCCTTCTGAAAAACTATTCTGAATGTCATGAAACTACATGCACGATTTGAACGGTCCCTTTACTAAATGTACTTTGAATCTCAAAAAGTGATATTCATAATCTGTTTGGCTTTAGGTGTGTAAATATATGAACCATCTGATTTGTAACAAATTCCTTATCTTCAATACAACAAACACTTAAGACACATCAAAATTAGGATGAATGGTTTCTTTCCAGCTGAACTAGTTACAGAGCTGGGCAAAACCCAGGGAAACACACCCTGCTGACAGCAACACTGCAATAACTCACAGTAAACCACAGGACAGATAAAGCTACCAACAAGACAGGCAGTTAAAGGATTTGGGTTTGTCTAGGCATAGGAATTTCCAAGAAGGGATGTGCAAATCTACACATTTTCTAACAGAGTCGTCAGCGTGTTGTCTGGACAACTTGTTTTTAAAGCTCTTTCTGAGATTGATTTAGCATCCACCTTACCAGTGTTATTTTAGAATACATTTACATGACAATAATTGTACTAAAAACGGATACGTTTTTCTTTTGTGTTTTTGAAAAGGTTCACATACAGACGATAACACTGTCAAAACGGATCCGCTAAAACAACTAAAGCACAGTTTTTATGCATGCCAGGCCAGTAGTTGGTGATGTCACTTTGCCTGCACACATACGCATTATACTATAGACTGAACATGTAATATGTATGCACATCACACAGTTTTCAAAATTCACATTTTTATAGTTTACAATTCGACAATAAAAGTATATTTTTCAAAAACTTGCCCTTTTACTTTTTCATCCCCCCAAATGCCATTTTGTGTAAATGAACTGCCAAAACGTATTAAAAGTTTTCCTCATTTTCCTCATATTTCCTCAAATAATCCTTATTTTACAGCATTTTTACACAAGTGCCTAAAAGTTTTAACAGTACTGTAGCTTTGCAGGTAGGTTTCTTGAAGCATCTTGGAGACGTTGCCACAGTTCTTCTGGATTTAGTCTGTCTCAGTTTGTTCTGTTTCATCATGTCATTCCAGACAGACTGGATGATGGTGAGATCACATCTCTGTGTGGAGCACTGGTTGTTGTCAGACTCCTTGTGCAAACAAAACTCTCACTGGATAATTACAATTAATTGCAAAATGAATGTTTTCAAATGTAAACTGATATTTCCCAATGACACACTACAGCAAAAGATAGAATTAATTGGCTTAAAACTATTTTTATCTGGTGAAAATACCAGTGATCTAATAATTTTGCTTACCACTGTATATATCTATAGTTTTTAGGTTTTAGATTCAGTATATTTAGTAATTTTATTCAATTGTAAGTTCTTCATATTTTCTTTTAGTTTTTTTAGGGTTTGAGTTTTAGTTTCAATTTTAGTTAACAATAAATTACCCTACACTGTATTCTGACCAGATGTGGAATAGAAGGAAACAGAGTGGAACAGAATGCAGCAGTATTTTTATAAAAGGAACACTTGAAACTTTGTCTTAAAGCTAATAAAGGAGCTAATAAACAATTGTAATGTGTCAATGACTGGTCATTTCAGCTACAGATGTGAGAACTGCAAAATAAAATCTGAATGGCTGCAAATAATGCTCCTCCTGCCAGAATCAGTGCCCTGGCTGGGTGCATTACTCACTGACTCAAAGGAAACCAGAGCATCTGGACTGGAGATCACCGCAGGGATGTTTTTAGCCATACCTGGTTGAGCAAAAAGGACACAGAGATGAATCTCAGTGACCAAGCTACAACACAAAAAAAATATACATAACGGGCCAGTCAATTTTCTTAGCTACACCACCATTCAGGGGATACGTTTTTTTTTTTTTTATTTTTTTTTTTAGGAGAAGTCTCTTATTCTCACCAAGGTTGTTTATTTGATATACAGTAAAGCAGCAATATTGTGAAATAGTAATAACATTTCAAATTAAAATGACATTTTAACATATTTTAAAATCCAAGTTATTCCATGATGGCAAAGCTGACAGGAAGCAAGTAGGGCTGGTCTGAATACCATTTTTTGAGCTTCGAAGCTTCAGTAGTAATCAACACCAAATATTCGAAGCTTCGGAGGGAGGGGGCTGAACATATTCTTCTCTCTAACACCATGTCTACACCAGACTTAATACAATAGAACCTATTCTTATACTTTCGCCTGGCTCCACTTTGCGAGCCTCCGCTGACATTCCCAAACGGTGTCTATACTGGATGCGGCACGTGCAGACTGCTGCTGCGTTATATTTATGATGTACTAACACAAATTTCAAATGATTTTCAACGGTTGCATTGTTGCGTCCTGTGTAGACACAGTGTAATTAATGCAGGAATCTCTGTGTGTTTGTCTGTTTGCATTTTTATTATGTCGAGAACCGTTCATCCAATCGACTTCACGCGTTACAGGTGTTTTGCTGCGGACCCAAGGGAGTGCAGTGTCACATTTTGGTGCAATATGGACACGCAACACGTTCAGAACAAATGAACTTACTAAACTACAGAACAGCTGGGCTGTTATTATTATTAATTATTATTAGGCTGGGCTACTGTACATTTTTTTTATTTTATTTTTTTTATGACTGCCGTATACGCAAGTATTTTCCAAGCAAATTAATTGCATCATCTGTAAAATTACTGATTAACATCCCGGATAAAAGCAGCTTGTTTTTTTTTTTTTACTCCCACAATATACTAAAGAAAATAAATAAATAAAAGCTCCTTTAATATATATATAAAAAAAAAAAAAGACACTCCACCTTAACTAGACAAAGTAGAGACCCGTCTGAAACTATAGACTACAGGCCTCAAAGTGTGAGATGAAAAATTCACTGTGCTGTGTAATGTATAGTCACATATTCAGTAATGTAAATCATTTTTGACACAGTACATCACCCCTGTGCAGCTGGATTTCAGGAGATTTTAGTTTGAAGTCCCCTGAGAATGACTTCAAGGACTGTGGTGATGCTTAAAATATGCAATGCACAATGGCCAGCAGCATAAAACAAGCTGACAGTCTTACTCAACATACTCATACACTGACAGGTAATTTATTCCTCTCAGACCGGCAGGGTCACACTCAGGGGTGGGTGGCCGCCTCCAGCTCCACCGCAGGTGTCTCATTAGATTGCCGGAGCAGCCCTGTCAACTCCACTGGAGTTAAACTATAAGAGTGCAGCTACAGCACAACACAGACTACACAGCTCTGTCTTTTTTTTCCCCTCTCTCTCTCTCTCTCTACACTAACAAAGTACGAGTTTCATCTGGACATGTCTTGTTCTTGCCTTAGGTGTACCAGAAACTGATTGATTGCACCAAGTCCCAGTTTAACATTTAAACGGGTCATAACAAGGAATCACTTTTTCATTTTTCCAAATAAGAGGTCTACTATGATAACATACTGTAATTTTTAGACCTAAAAAAAGTCTTACTGCAAAAAGAGCAATTTGAGATACTCAAAAACTCATACTTTCCTCGACTGTGGTAAACATATGCATCTGACTGTCTTTTCAATAAAACATCGATCCTACTTTACCATAAAAGCAGTAATGTGACAAAATGAGAAATTATTAGCCAAGACTAGATGATGACAGTATGCACTAATTAACATATTATGACATAAGTCAAATTTGCATTCTGCCTACAGCCCTTTACGTTCGTTTTCTTCTCTCTTAGCTCACATACTGCATTTTACACCCAAATTCCAAATAAAGCTGTTCTCATTTAGTGTAGGGTTTTGGCTAAGCTAACAAGCTAATCGGTGTGTATTATACATGTATTAGTATTATACAGGTATTTTTTCAGGATTCTTGAGTAGAAAGTTGAAAAGAACAGCATTTATTGTATAAAAAAAAATAGCAACAATGTGTACGTTTTTACTGTCACTTTTTATCACCTGAACGCATCCTTGCTGAAAAGAAGTTTTAATTTCTTTCAAAAAAGTAAAATATTTTTGACCCCAAACATTTGAATTATAGTGTACAATACTGTAAATCAGATGCAGCTTCTGTCTGACAGCCTTTAGGTATATGTTGCAGTGTTTGATCATCTCTGTACATCCACTATCTTTTTTTTGGAAGGGACATTTTGAAACTGAAACACAGACATCAGGCTTTAGAACACAAAAGCAATTGTGATTTTTTTTTTTCCTTGGTATAAATTAGAAAAGATGGAGTGTTTCATGGTTGTAAATTCATAAAGGCTGGGGGTATCATTGTAGTAGAGTGGTTATAGCTGGGTGTGTCACCCACTCAGCAAGCTCACCACAGTGTACATGAGAGACACAGACAGAAAAAGAGAGAGCCAAGTCTAAAGAGTGAGATGAAGTCAGAATGCAAAGACTATGGCTGTCAAACCACTGCACAGACAAAAAACATATTTGAAGATATTTCATTGATATTTAAAGGGTTAGTTCACCCAAAAATGGAAATTCTGCCATTAATTACTCGCCCTAATGTTGTTCCAAACCCATAAGACTTCTGTTCATTTTCAGAACACAAATTAAGATATTTTTTGATGAAATCTGAGAGCTCTCTGACCCTAGTCTCAGCCCCATATCACACCCACGGCACAATTAGCTGGAAACACTTCAGGAGTTTCTAAAGTCATTATCGGATTGGTTAGATTATACAGGATTTCCGGGAGATGTGTGTTGCATTCTTTAACATTCCACCTGGAAACAAAAGAGCCGTGGCGCCAAACCCCCTCATGAAAGAAGAAAGCTATTAAGTTTACAATTGTTACGACAAGTGCTTATCAGGGAGTATTCTCCTGAACGTAAACAACACTGATTACGTTGATAATGTTCTGGGTAAATCGTGATACTCTGCAAAATGTTGGAAGACGGTAACTCAATGAGAAGAACTGTTGAATAAATTCTGTTATTTCTGTTTTCTTTGCAAACAAAAAGTATTCTTGTAGCTTCGCAAAATTGAAGTTGAGTCACTGATGTCACATGGACCGTTTTACTGATGTCCCTACTACGTTTCTGGGTCTGGGAACATTACAGTTGTGTTGCTGTCTATGCAGGGTCAGAGAGCTCTCAGATTTTATAAAAAATATCTAAATTTGTGTTTTGAAGATGAACAGAGGTCTTATGGGTTTGAAACAACATGAGGAATTAATGACAGAATTTTCATTTTTGGGTGAACTATCCCTTAAAAAAAGAGATATAATGTTTTAGCTACAGTGTCCAGCACTAAAGTGTGCATGTGGGGGCAGTGAGTAAGTGAATGGGCAGTGACTCAGTAAGTGTGGAAGTGCGAGTGCAGAACTCGGCCACAGCGCCCACCGGCTCCCACCTGCACCCCAGCAGCTCTAGATACCGACAGACGTACCTCAACTCGTTGACCTCTGTGACCCCTGCTGACATCAACACAGCAGTACAACCACAGTGTATTGTAGGGAGAGGTGTGCGATATCATGATTTTTGATTGTGGATGATTAAAGTGGCTCACAATGTGCTTTTGAAGAAATATTGTAGTATTGCACTAGAGCACATATTCTATCTGGCACCTCCGTCTCAATATATTGTACAACGCGACATACAATGACATCAAATGCGGTAGAGTTATACTCACGGGACACTGCACTTATTCGTAAACACAAAATTACATTACTTGCATGTGCTTTAAAGCCTTGACAGTTAAACATTTCATTTGCGTGTTGTTCTGACATGCGCTTTCACGTACACCTGAAACACACACAGTCGCATACTAAAAAGCCTGCCTGACAGCACCTGATTACTGGACTAAGTTATCTTTCACGTCTGATTGCGCTAATACTGTTAAAAACACGCAAGGTTTACATTTAAACAGTCAGTTATGTCTAAACTGAAAGTAAACATTTGAGAGAAAAACATACAGTATGTGTGCAGGTCTTAAAGTGACAGCAGACTAATAGTACTAAACATGCTGCATTTTTCATTAAAGGGATAGTACATATGGTAGTATCACATCAGGGATATTATATTTTTGTGATATCACCCTCCCATACTGTACTGTACAAAATCTCTACTATTGCCAAATAATCATATTCAGGACAGAACACACAAGACACTTGATTTAGAACTAATTATTCTAACAGCAATTTTTCAGGTGATATAGCATTAGTAATGAAAAAAATAGGACAATATTTTAACATTTAAATTACTTGACTGAAATGCAAATGCATAACATAATAATGTCAGTTTGTGCTATATTTTCAAGGCTGTGAGAGGCAGGACTCATGTAAAACCTCTGATCATACTTCTAACGGGACCTATATTCAGAAGAAAGAGAAACACAGCTTCAAACTGGTGACATCACTTCCTCTTCATGGTGTCACTCACACAAATCTCACGAAATATCACTAAAAAAACACTAATATTCCCACTCTGCCATTTTTAATTCATAGCTAAATATATTTGGTTAATAAAACAATTCTCAACAACAAGATTTGCATTACTCCAGCCTTCATTATCAAAGGATTCTCCACTTTAGTCCATTATCACAATTTACAACCATAACGGATCCTGAAAAATATAAATGTCCAAAGACGCGTTAAATCTTTTCGTTTCATATATCATTTGTAATATGCCATAGAAACAGCATCCACATTTAATCAGACCAAACTAATACAGAAAACAGGATAACCTAGCAATATTTCTCTCTATAAATGGCCTTCAAAGACAGAAAGCACTACGGCGTGACACATGAGCAATTATTTTAAAAGCAAGATACTTTACATGCGGTTCATCATCTGAATCCACCATTTAGCCTGGGTCGTCCTCTCCAGTCTTCACTGAATGACACCACACAATGACCTCGAGTAATGCAACTGCTCATTAACACTTCCACAGCTTATTCTTGTAACTACTCAAGTGCATTTCAGTTGACCAAGACAAAGATCAAATTCTCTACCAGTCAAAAATAGGTCTTTCCAAAGACAATTAAGGGATAAATGCTAAGCTACTTAAAGCTTAAAAGGTAAGCCAATGATACTTTTACTCCCCTCAAAAAACTTCTAGACACAATAATAAAGTATTTACCTCATAAACTGTAGTTTCATACATGCATTTAGTTTGTATCAAAAGGTTCTGTTTAATCTAATTCCGAACGTGTAATTAACTATATAAGACAAGCTTGGCAACAGAACTCTTAAGACCCCCTAAGTAGCTGTGGAGGACCACTAATAAGAACATCTCTGGGCCTTCACACACACATAATATTCATAAAAGCTCCAAAAGTTACGTGCTAACAGCAAGTTTTTGCTTCTGAGGTGGTAGGGAAAAAACCCAGAGTAAATTCTCTTGCTTTGCACAAACCTGCAAAGCAAGAGAACACAAATAAACCCAGGTAGAGCCCTAAAAAGAACTTCTTAAAATCCACAATCCCAGGACATTGTGAGCTCTGATGGTTATCCATAATTATTACATTTGTGCAGGTCCACAAATATTGCAGGAATCTGTTCAGTGAGTGAACACATTAGCTAGATATGGTGTTTATGCATTATTTTTACATTTGTGGTTGTTTTAATATGTTGTGGGTATGGGGGGTGATAACAACAAGGGTTTAAAATTAAAGTGTTTGATTTACTGTGTAAACATACTCTAACTGAAAACTCCCTTCCCGGACCACCCATGCTCATGCTTTGTAGTGTTCAACAAAACTCTCTTGGAACTAGTGATCTACTAATATGCACTATTTGACAGCTGATGCCAGTGCTGATATTTTAGAGAGCAGAGTGTCTGATGGCCGATTTAAAGCGGATATAATCACACCGTCTAATTTAAAAGATAGCATAACACATGCTGCAATAAAATTTATATATTTTTTATCTTTTAATATTTAAATTAGAAAGAAATCATTTCAAAATTAATTATTATGAAAACAATACACACTTAAAAAAATAAACCTGTAACAAACAGATATTTTGAAAATCTATTATAGTATTTTTAACAAATAATAAAAAAAAAATTGTTAAAACATAAAATAAAAAGGAAGGAAATTCACATTTTCCTAAATAAAAATCTGCTAATATTAATCGTGCCTTCTCAGCGCTGTCAAAATAAAAGTCCTGCATCAGGCACTTATCAGCTGATAATTATATGGGCCATTCTACAGAATTGGTCCAAAGTTAGAGTTGGAAACGTCAAAAAAAAAAAAAAAAAAAAAAAAAAAAAAAAAAAAAAAAAAAAAAAAAAAATATATATATATATATATATATATATATATATATATATATATATATATATATATATATATATATAGATATATATATATATATATATATATATATATAGCAAAACACCTACTGTTTTAGTTAAAGAGATGGAAGAACACTGGTCACATAGAACAAAATAATGTTTCTGTGCTAGACGCCTTGACAAACATTATAAATCGGTTCGGGGGGAAATTATGACATGTAGGTATAAATTATTGCTTCTTAAAGTAATCAGAATACAACACCTGAAAAGAAGAAATGCTAATTGACTATCTTTCTATGGTTGAAATCAGGGGCACTTGAAAACATATTTTAAAGGGATCATATGACGTTGCTAAAAAGAACATTATTTGGTGTATTTGGTGTAATGCAATGTGTTTATGCGGTTTAAGGTTCAAACAACACAACATTTTCCACATAATGTACATTATCTTTGCTCCTCTATGCCCCGCCTTTCTGAAAGGCGTTGATTTTTACAAAGCTCATCGTTCAGAAAAGCGAGGTGTACACTGATTGGCCAGCTAGCCAGTGCACTGAGATTGGCTTAATACCTCAAGCATGTGACGCAAATGTTACACCCCTTAACATGCTTCAATGCCAAGTCCCAGCTCGATGAGACAAAACCAATAAAACCCATTATAAACAAGGCATTTGTAGCATCCAGTGGGGACATAATTACTGATTATAATGACTTATACAGTCTTTTTACATGTTGCGTATCACGCAGCTTAAACATAAAACCATGTCTGCAATTGTGATCGGAGAAACGACAAACAACAAGCGTTACTCTTCACTGGTCAAAACCGCGATTGAATCATTAGTGGCAAATTCTTTACATATGAAAACTTACTTACAGACTGTGAGTCAGAAGCGCCAGACTGTCCTCGCAAAGTTGGAAGTTGTCGAAGTTACACCACCTTTCTTTGCGTGAACATCTGGGCATTGTTATGCAAATCTGCCTACATCGTGAGGGGGCGTGTTAGAATAAGACATTTTAGGAGGGCATGGTTGACTTAACTTTTATAAAGAATATCTCTTTGGATTTGAGACTTTAGTCTTTGCAACTTTACAGATCTTCTTTATGCACCAAGAGCTTGTAACACTCCAAAGAGAAAGGAAAAATTGAAATCGCATCATATGACCCCTTTAAGTTTAGTCACATCCACCAGTCACATAAAACTGACAGTGTGCTGCTATCTGCAAACCATGCTTATTATGTTCTTCAAAGAGAGGCTCTTGAAAAGGGCAAACCACTCAGTAAAAAGCAAACCAATAAAAGAGGGAGAGTAAAATACATACTAAAAACACTTACACTGAACACTGTATGACATTCGTGTTAAAACAATATGCATGTGCAAGAACATGCACTGGATTTTAAATGTCAAGGTTTATCTAGAAAGGACCTCTCACCTCAATTAAGACAATTAAAATGATCAAATCACACATTTAACTCATGACTCCCATGGTAAAGAAGTACTGGAGATGGCCACTAGTGGTCTATATGAGAACATGGGAAAGTCTATGGAAGCTTAAGCATGCAAGGCTTTAAAAGAGACCCTTGGGCCTTTCCTTCAGGTGGAGGGCTGGTCATGGCTGTGCATTTACAGCAGCACAGATGTTGTGCTTTTGCCTCTACCAACAAATAAAATGCACTCCACAGATTATATAACCATAATTTTAGCACATTTCAAGTGCATGCCTGTGCTCTGCACTCAGCAAACATCCTCTTTACTTGCAAACCTCCGATAATAACTGTTGAATTCTGGAGGACTCTTTGACGCATGTGTGCACTTAAACACACTTAGCCAATTAAATACATTCTGGTGATGGATAAAATAAGTAGGCTATGATCACATTATGCTAATTACTTTCAGTACTTCCAGATGGCTGGGTCTTAAAAACACTTCAGCATTCTGTTATGGTGATTACTGATCAGAACTGGCATTGAATGATAAACAGCTTTACCTTTTAAACACCTTTTACAAATTTCACCCACTGAAGGGTACTCCAATCACATTCAGGTAAGAACACCCTGGAATGAATCTAATGATCACAGTCCTAGAGTGACACACATTTGTGCCAGATTGAAATGGGAACCCTCATCCTTAAATATCCTTTATATAAATAAGTAGACAGAAAGAAATACTGTCCTAAATATACAGCAGCACACAGGGAAAAACATTAAATAATGTCTGAATCAACAGGTAACTGCTTCCCATCTCGAACTGACATTAGCCTTGTTGTGAGAGATAACAGTGGGAAAGAATCATTTTTTATATTATTATTAAAATTTTTATTCCAAAGTGTCAGGCAGCTCCTGCTGATTTCATGCTTTCAGATGTGCAGCCAAAAAATGCGGTCTAGTTTTTTTCTTAGTTCTTTCTCCTCCACTCGGTCCCTCAAGAAGAGTTTTGATTCATTCTCTCTCCAACCACGCTACACTGTAAAACCCAAAGAGTTAACGCATTTCAACTGAGGAAACTGATTGCCTCAATTCATTTAAGTTTAGAAACCAATAGTTATGAGAAACCTACTGTGACTTTATATACTTTAAACTCCTATTTAATCTTAAACAAAGCATGTTTGAAGCTAAAAATATACTGTAATTTATTCTGTTTGAGGTTTGCTTAATATAATCAGTTATTGAGTTTACGTAACTATTAAGTGCAATTAACTGAGTATTAATGAACTCATTTCATTTAATAAATTTGACTGTTAGGATTGACAGTGTACCATTTTTCTTAATATGAAAGAGGCTGACAGTTCTAACACAAGTGATCGACAGCAAAGATCTGCAAATACGCATGTTAAAGATGTGATGGAAAAGCAGTTGTTGACTGCTCTTTGTTCATAGCATGTCTCAACCTCTTTCAATTCAATTCCTTTATGAGTCCTGAAAACTTAAGGGAATCAGTTGGTTATAAAATGTGGTTGTGTAACTCTTTCCTACCGACACCTCCTAAATATTCAACAATTAAGCTCAAGTACCACTTTCTAACTTAATAACAGCCTAATCAGAGCACACTGCACAGTGTGATCACCTTTCACAGCATTATTTCTTATCAAAGTAATATTATTGGGTTAGTAATTATGTGGCGGTTTCCTTATGTAAAATGTTTAGAACAAGACAGACAGACAGATAGATACAGCATAAACAATTTTGTGACTACTCAGTTGAATATCCTAGCGATAGTAGTGTAATCACTGATTATTAAAGTCGCACATTTGTACATCTTAATCTTACAGTCATATATTATCATAATGATCTGTATATGAAACATACTGTGGACAAACAGCACAGAGAGCATTGCAAACACAGATATGGATGTCTTACCTTTGTGCTAACGATACATAAACAGTCCATTCTTCAGAGCGCGACCTCTCAGCATCTCATTGCAGCTGCTTTAAACCTGTCGCTAAAATATGCGAATGCATGCATGAAAGCACTGCGCGCACGACAGGAACTTACTCTCAGTTGAGCAAATGTATGAGTCCATATACTCAGAAGTCAAGTCTGCATCACCTCATGTTTCCTTTCCGCGGCAATGTGTCGGGGATGCTGAGGAGGAGGACGCCTGCACTCATATTGACGCGCGTTCAGAGTTGATAGGAGCACCACGGGAAGACCGAGTAGCATAATGTGCTCCGCTCACCTCTGGATCGCACGCTCCAACAGCACGTCACTGTGTGTGGGTAACAGAGTGCGTAAAACGCCTCTGCCCTGCCGTTTCAACATCAACCAGTGGACATTACATTTTTGAAAAAAAAAAAAAAAAAAAAAAAAAAAGAAAAATTTTGCCGAATGTTTGTTTTTTTTTTTCTATGTAAGTGGGTTGGTTAATTTTAATTCAAAAAAATAATAAAGAAGGTGGTGATAAGAAAAGATGTTGTAGAGGATGTAATTTATATGTTACTAATCAAGTAGCAGATTTGTTTTTGATTGTGATATGCTGATATATAACGTCTGTGATTTTTTATTTTTCCAATCAAACATGAACCTTTAGAAAAAGCAAAAATACAAAGTGGGCTATACAAATAGAGAATATTAATATTATAATTTTAATATAAACTTATAAAATAAAATGTATTCTTTCAAACATTTTAGGATTGTATAATATCATGTATGAGTGTAACATTGCAATAAACTCAGAAATATTTTTCTAGGCATGTTATACCCAATTCCTGTTTCTTACATGCTTTCAAAATCACAGTGGAGAAACATAAATTAAGAAATAATAGTACACCACAAAGCTACATCCTCAATGCCAGTGGAGACATGAAATCAATCTACGTTCAAACACTCATCTGATTCATCTGAGATTTCATAGAAATGAGTGTTATGCATTCTTAAAGGGTTAGTTCACCCAAAAAAGAAAATTAGCCTGCGTTTTACTCACCCTCAAGCCATCCTAGGTGTATATGACTTTCTACTTTCAGACCAATCCAATCGGAGTTATATTAAAAATTGTCCTGGCTCTTCTAAGCTCTATCATTGTAGTGGGCGGGTGTTTCTGTTCAACAGTCCAAAACACATAAAATAAAGCATACACATCTATAATAAAACGTGCCTCACATGGCTCTGGGGGGTAAATGAAGGCTTCCTATAGGGAATCCTTTTTGTAAGAAAAATATCCATATTTCAAATGTAATAAACACTTTTCTCACACTTCTGCTGACTGTCATATACGGAAGCATTCCAGTGGATGATGTAGGATGTCTCTGTCGCGCACGCACCTCTGAGATACGCTAGTCTCACGAGTTTACGAGTGAAATTTTTCTTTACAAATACTCGTTTTGTGCTTCTGATTCATGACCGGCATTTTGTTTTGTTCTCTCTCTGCATTCGTCACTAATCACACAACGCAGACATCCTACGTCATCCGCTGGAACTGCTTCTGCATATGACAGATAGCGGAAGTGATAGAAAAGTGTTTATTACATTTGAAATAAGGAAAAGTGCATGGATTCGCTACAGGAGGTCTTCATTCAGCCCCCAGAGCCATGTGAGGCACGTTTTATGGATGCGCGCACTTTATTTGATGTGTTTTGGACTGTTGAACTCACTACAATGATAGAGCTAAGAAGAGCCAGGACAATTTTTTATAACTCCGATTGGATTCATTCGTCTGAGGAAAAAATTAAATAAAATTCTTATACACCTAGGATGGCTTGAGGGTGAGTAAAACAGAGAAATTTTCATTTTTGGGTGAACTAACCTTTTAAAACACTCTCTATCCACAGCGTGGCAGATCACTTCCAATCCCAACAAAAGTAAAATCTTCCCACTCTTTAGAATAAAACAAGATAACTCTTAATGTTCTGCATTGAGTGCCACAGAACTCCTATGTGCTATTTCAGAGTAACACTTTTAAACCGGTCAGAAATGTAACACTTCACACACTTAGCATCATGAACTTCAATTAAATCCTCAATTATCTTTCAAGCTCAAGTTTAACAAGTACTGGACCTTCTGAAGTAGGTTCACCAAAGCTGAATCATTTCAATCACTTTTGATACTGACATTATAAGACATAACAAAAGAATGTGTCTGAATGATCTTATACATATAACCTTTGTACAAATATAGACACAAACTACAATTCAAGTTCTTTAGTTAAGCAATATAACATTCACATATAACACCAATGAAAATAGTTCCTATATAACTGAAGTAGCAACTATTGCAAGTCTTTAACTCACACGGTAGTTCAGTTTTGTTTCAGAATAAAGAATGTACCAATAATTGTGTCAGACACCAGCAATAACTCTAAAACCAATAAAGACATTCAAGATCCATGTAATGCGTATGCAAAGATGCAGGTCTGAGAGGCAACATACACATCAATATTCTGCTTACCTCTTTGCTTTGGGCATTGATGCTGGGCACAGTTTCTGTTGGTCCAGTGGTACTGGGAGGGCCAGTGAAATTCCATTCATTAACAGGAGGAAAGGGTTCTATGGTTTTAAGGCCTGACGGCTCTGTGAACTCATTCTCATTATCCTGGAGGCTCTCTTCATAAAATTCCTGAATATCTGAAAAAATTGAGGTTGCATAGTCAAATACATGTGATTTATAAGCCACCAACAGAACTATAATCCCTACAAATGTTCACAGAATCAAAGTCAGAATTAAAGATACAAACTTTTATGAAAAAGCATCTACATAGCCAAGTGTTTCGATAACGATCCAATCCATAAAAACATGACCAAGCGTAAACACATTGTTTAACCTAAAAATTACAACCTGTATATGGCTTCAAGCCACAACATTGCATTTAAAGACCGGAATTTGTTGTAGCCTGCCACTTCTCTGAAGTACCAATGATTAAATTAATAATAGAATAAGTACTGGTGCACATTTAGTAGTACATTTAGGTGTAGATTTCAGATAAGCCGAGCCCAAATTAAATTCAGACAGCTTCAGTCTTTCAATCTTACACCATCAGCCACTATAAAGGGTCACACTTGCTTGTGTGTGTGTGTGTGTGTGTGTGTGTGTTTTGGATCTAATAATTTATTCAAAAATACATTAAAAGACATATCATACAAATGATGACTTACATGTGTTCTCTAATAAACACATTTTTAATTTCTGAATTACAGATCAGTTGTATATTTTTTTCAAAAAAGTCTAGCCGGTATATCAGTAAAAGTTCAGTGATGGTAACCAGATGGTTGCTGCAATTGACCACTTGAGAAAGGCATGTTGCTCTGAAGTGACTGTCCTTGTAATGCAATGCAATTTTTACAAGTCGCTTTGGATAAATGGATTATTGGTTACATACTGCTTCCCAATTTTACACCAAAAATAATGGCACCAAGAAGGAGCCTATTTACCATTATGCTTCCTTCAATACAACGGTACAAAATTTAATTGCAAAAGTTATCTTTATAGCTATTTCTGGAAATGTTCTGTTGGATTTTTTCAAAAGTAAAATTCTTATCACCACCAATTTCCTCTTCCATTTTATCTTAATTGCATAAACTCCCTAAAGAGCCTGCTTAAAAGGCAAACTCAAAGGATTTTCTTAAATTGACAAATTTACTTGAAATTACTGCACACAAAATGTTTAGACTACATTCCAAGCAAATACAAGCCAAGACACTTTCTGACAAATATAAAATTGCATTACTTTACAATGTTTTGTGATTACTGGATAAGGCCTTTAAAAATTTTTTATAGTGACTATGCCTACAAAAACAGATGAAATATTGAGTTTAAAAAAAATTGATGAAACACATGGGGGGGAAAATGGTTAAGAGATGAATTATTTTACAAAATAGATGAAATATTTTACAACCAAGCATAACTACAAAAACAAACAAAGGTTTCCATTCGTAAACCTTTTTAGATTTTATAATGCTTTCCATGAGAATGGTAACCTTACAATTTTCTCTGTGTCTTTTAGGAGCAAAACAACATATTTAAATTGTTAAGTGCAAACGCCTTTATTTGCAGTTGAATAATAAAAATAAAAAAAAAATTGCTGTAATATGTCATTGAAAATGTCAAACATGTCAAATAATGGTGAAGTCAAACCTGTTCCACCATCTTAGCACAACAAGACACGTGTTAAGAAACTTCCTTAAGGAAAACATTGTTTGTTCTAGCAGCAACGTACCTATAAGAGCCTGGAAGAGTTGACTCTGAAAAATATTGATGACTCTCTCAATTGAATGTCTGAGATGAGGGTCTCCGGTCTGACTGAGTTTAGTTCGGTATTCGTCCAGAAGCAGCAGTGCCCTCTGAGCATCTGAAAAACACATTATAAAAACCCTGCTGAGAAACACTGGCCAAACACAACAAAGTAAGATGCTTAAAAATATATTTAGAAAATGCATTGTTTTTTGTTTAGTTTTTTCTTTCTTTCTCATAACTTATAAGTTACATACTAAAATAGTATGGCTATTGGCTACACATCATTTTAAATATATACACATTTTAAAGAAACCTTACCTTTCTTTCTCACTGGCATGATCAAAACTCAAAGATTCAAAGTCTGACAACTGCGACTGCTGTAAACCATTGAATGACTGATCACTTTCACTTTCAGTCGCGTCACTTTGATTTCGTAGTGATCAAAAATCACCGGCGATCACTGACCGGGTCAGGCTGACATGTGAAAGCTCAAAGTCAATAGTCCTCCAATCCAATAAAATCTGTAAGAGACCACTTCACTCATAACACTGTCAGATGCGCCAGGACCCCGTGGACACTTTCCTACAAATTTGCTCAACTTTCTGCAGACGAGTGCATGGAGTAGTAAATCAACAAATCGCAGATTGCATTACAAACATTTGGAAAAACTATTTCCGATCTGTTGCAATGGGAGTGAAAAGGCAGAAATACTAATAATCCCTGCTAAAGTGCAAGTAAAGTTCACTCGCAGACGGGTTCCCGTTCACACATGTCTCCCGTTCCCTCTTGACTGGAGTCTTGGATCCGCACACGTCCGTAATCGAAACTTCTTCAGCGCACCACTTCCTCTTTCTTCTAGTGTTCCCGAAATTCCCAAACTTTCCTGCAAAATGGCGACCTTGATATGCAAACAGATCACATGATCCAGTGATCTACTGCCTTCCCTCTGCGCTCAAAGGAATCAGCACTCAGGTTTCTTCACTCAGCTGCTGCGAGAAAGCAGCCGGTGAAAGAGCTCTTTATTAAGTTTATCCTCACTTTAAGTAATGAAATCTGTTGAAATTACTGTATATAAGAACCATAGAACAGCAGTCTTGTGCAAAGTGCTTACTGTGCTAGTACTACAGCAGAATAGCTCTAGCCTATATATTTTGTTTAAATTTATTTGAAACTAGCATTGCTGTTGATTATATGTGGAGACTGGCTATATCCTCTTTATTTATTTATATCTGTCGGTAGATGTAAATTTCGTGACATCTGATCAAGACTCATAATCCATCAGCCTTTTTCTGCTGATGAAATGGCTGTGATTGAGGTTTATAGTCTCTTGAATGGCGAGCTGGAATTATCAAAATCCTGCTTTATGTACTGATTGCCTTCAGTACTATCACCCATAAGTATAAAAATGAAATAATTTTTAGTCAATTTATTATGCATCAGTTAGTTCCATTTCTATGATTTGAGTGGCGTTTCAAGATTGCTGATATTTTGTAAATAATAATGGGACATACAGATGTAGCCTACAGTTTGCATTTCTGGTAACAATGCTTGATGCATTTGTCTTAATTCTCATTGAAGGAGTAAAAATATATTACCTAAGTCATCAATTAATTTTAAAGTTATTTGATATTAATACTAAATATTAAATAAACCCCAGAATATAATAGCCTATTTGAATAATATGTTCACAGAGATGTCTGTTTCAGTGGAAAAACTGCACACATTATAAGCATTCATTCACAATTTAGTGTTTAGTGAAAATAATTAGCATATTGTTTAGTTTTGTAAGTTTGTTTCAGATGAGGCAACTTTTCATTGTGTCATCCTGTCAAAGGCATACTGTTACCAGCGAAGACAAAGCATGGCTAAGATTGGCTTTTGTTAGTTGTTTTGATGTTTGAAATGGCTTTTGTCATTTGAATCTTGTAAAGGATGGATGTCGAGTCACAGGGTGCTGTCACATTGCCACAGCTTGGGTGGGGTGAAGGCTGCCACACATAAAAAAAAAACAGTGGTGTCTTTTTTAAACGCCCATTAGAGTCAGAGGTTATTTTCCATAGCATTTCAGACACAAAGAAACTATGCTATGAATGACTGTACAAGCAGAAAATATTCACAGATTTACAATGATCCATTGATGAAAAATGTGTACAAATTGAAAGCCAACTGAATACTACGTCTGAGGAGTATTTCCACAGTTGTGACAGATACTTCTGCCACCCACACAGTTTGACAAGTCTAGTCTTGACTTGTAGTGTCTGGTTATGCCTTGTAAATATATTCTTACTATATATTCTACTGTGCTGTTTAACGTAAAGCCTGATTCACATAGCATTTCTTGTATACTGCTGAATGACCCACTGTACATGAAATTTAAGTTAATAATAACATCAGTTAATAAAAGTACACCCCAGTTCACCTCTAATATGCATGTACAGTATTTAGAATTTCCTTTCAATTTTCTTAATGATTTATGGAAAGTTACTTCTTGATTTTCTGTTTGCTTTAAATAAAGCTTTCATCGTTCACTGACTATGTATAATTACAGTTGCACACACCCTATGCTTTCTTTGGAGGCATGTAAGTGAAGAGCCTTGACATGGAATGCATGGCAGTAACCGGACCTAAGCACTTCTAACCCTTTATATTGAAGCAGTGGGTTTTACATAACACATCACATGGATTGTCTAATAATAAAGAGCATTTTAAAACACTATTGGGATATACATCAAGGGTGTATAAGATTCATACATAGATCCAGAACATAAATTTCAGGCTAAAGGCCACCCACAGTCTAACGAAACTGTCATTTATTAAATCCAACACACAGGGTAAATCCACACTTGGAAGGGAAGGAAGACATACACAACTGGTAGACCAGACAAAAACAGACTGAACAGACAGGGGCTTAATACACAGGATAACAAGGGAATTGGGAGGAACACAGGAGAACAGAATGACTAATTAAGAGACAAGGACAGGAACGACCAAATAAGGGCACATGAGGGAGAAACATAACTAAGACAGTCCAATCCTGACATTTCGCCACCCTCCCGGAAGGTGCGTCCTCGCACCTTAGAACCAACAGAGGGAGGGATGGGTGGGAACTGAGAGGACGCTCAGGAGGGGGGTGGCAGACAGCGTCCAGGGAGGTGATGACGAAGGGATGAGCCAAGGAGGAAACAGGAGGAACCAAGGCGGATCAGACGGAGGAAGGAGCCAGGGAGATGACAGGAGGGACTTGGAGGATCCAGTGCCAGGTGGGACCCAGGCCACAGCCATAATGGCGACCCATGGTGGAGCCGACGGAGGGTGGAGCCATGGAGGAGGAAGGGCTGACGACTCCAGGGGGCCCACGAATGGCAGCGGAGCAGGTAGTGGAGGAAACCGAGGGGGAGATGGAGAACCAATAAGCCAGGGCAACGGGGAGGATCCGGAGGGCCAAGGTGGAGGCAGGGATCCAGAAGGCAGCGGTGGAGCCGGAGCAACAAAGGATCGTGGAGGTGCCAAAGGGATTGAGGAGCCTGACAGAGCCAGAGGGATGAGGGAGCCCGGTGGAGCCAGTGGACTGATGGGCGACGGCGGAGAGAAGGGAGCTAGGAGCCATGGTGGAGCCACTGGGTCAATGGGCCGAGATGGAGTCTGGGTCTCAGAGGCTGGAGGTGGAGACCAGGGATTCTCCAGCCACTGTGACGATGGAGGATGGCAGATCCACAGAGCTCGCACCGTATTGATGGTGGGCTGAGGGCGAGCAGAGGGCCAGACGACAGTGGTGGAGGAGGAAGGAGAGGGTGGGTGTGCTGGCATTTGTGAACCTCCAGGCTTAACTTGGGATCAGAAGCCCTCTCAGGGCTGGACGTGGGAACAGGAACTTTCTCTGTGCTAAAATCAGGAACGGGAGGGACAGAGTTCACCGACAGAGGAGGAAGGAAAGGGGCAGGTTGGTAAACAAGTCAATTAAATTTTTCTTCCGCTTTGCGTTCTCCCAAATCCCTTTTCAGCTCACCCTCAGCCACAGCCCAAGGGGCGGAGCTCCTCTCAGTACTATCTCTGTCCACAGCTTTCTCCCTCGTGGCGGGCATTGTAGCTGGTTCTTGCACTTGGTCTGACGATCCATGAGGCTCTGGGGCGATCCTCAGCTCTTTCGCACTCCTATGCGATGGCTCATCAGTCGCAACGGGCTCTGTGCAGTGGGGTGATGGTGGGCTGGGCTCTGGGTCTGCCCATGTTCCGGATCAAGGGTAGACACTCTCCAGACACTTCCCTCCAGCTCAGTCCAGTGGTATCTGGAAGGTCGATGGGGCAATGGTAATTTGCCCTGATCCAGAACAGGGAGTTCAGCGCAGCATCGCCGAACGCTGTTAAAACGGCGAGCTGGCTGAAGTCAACCGCATACTCCAATAGGGAAAGGTCTTTACCGGCAAGGGAGGTGAACTTTGTGGCGAGGGAATCCATGGGGAACATGGGGAAACACTACGGAAACAAAAAATACAGAATAGAAAAAAGAAAACAAGTGGAGGGGAGACACATAGAATTTACTGTTTTGGGTCAGGTCTCTTATCACGATACGCTGCCGGAAGGAACGAAAGAGCCGTGGATAAACAAAACTGTAATTTATTAAATCCAACACACAGGGTAAATCCACATTTGGAAGGGAAGGAAGACACATGTACGCAACTGGTAGACCCAACAAACACAGACTGAACAGACTGGGGCTTAAATACAAAGGATAACGAGGGAATTGGGAGGAACACAGGTGAACAGAATGACTATTTAAGAAACAATGAGGACAGGAACAGGAACGACCAAATAAGGGCACATGAGAGAGAAACACAACAAAGACAGTCCAATCCTGAAATGTTACTTATTCCAAGTAAAGTGTATACCCAGATCAGATTGTTTTTTGTTTTTGAGTATGTCTGTGAAATCCTCTGGATTTGTTACTTTTAGATGGACAGAAATGCTGAATCCAAATGACAAAATTTTCTCTAATTTTATTATAGCCTGTAGCTGGACCCACAATGCCATGTTACAGTTCTTTACACCAGTCTGTTATTTTATATATCATGATATCAGATGAATCCGCCCAGTTGTTTTTCATGTCGGTCAGACAAACTGTTTCTGTAGGTGGTTCTTGACCAGAATATGATGCAAAGTGACCCAGACTTTATACTGATAGTCAAAAGTCTGGCTATGTGAGATTAGAAGCTGCTAACTAAGGTATACTTTTTCAACATAAATTGAGTATGTAAATAGTACATCAACAAGGGGAGTGCAAGGCAAAGTTAACCATAACAGTGCTATAAAGCACTGGATTGTCCAAAGCAATTCATAGTCCCCTCTTATCAACTATAATATTTCTTCCAGCATATGTTCTAATATATTTATGTTTATTGACAGAAACTGGGAGTCTGAATGCATTAAATTAACTAACCACAATTATTTGTTGTGATTCTGGATGTTTCAAGAATATGTTCTTTAATAAAACAATAGTTATTGAGGTGGAAAATGAAAAGCATAAAAGAAAAGAAATTCAATATTTTGTTTATGCCATGATTATGTGTGTGTGTGTGTGTGTGTGTGAGTGTGTGTGTGTGTGTGTGTGTGTGTGTGTGTGTGTGTGTGTGTGTGTGCTTTTTTATGCATTTTAATTAAGTTAGATTGTTTAAATATAATTTGAATCATTTTAAGTTGTCCTGTGGTCCTCTCAGAAGTTTGCTATTTGGGCCCCGGACCCCTGATTGAGAACCATTGTTATAAAGTAAACAGCAATTATCATATGTGACTGTATAATTGAATTGTAGGCAGGGTAAAATGATTCTTGGCATCCTGGAAGCAATTAATCACACAACACTAATGATCCCAGTCAAAGAATGCCAAGAGATTATTGTCATCTCATTTCTCATCTCACCTTGCACTGGCAAACTGTTAACAGCTACAATAGTGTCATATTTGCACCCAGTCAAAGCCAGTAATGCCCTGTAATCAATACAGAGGCACTGAAAGAGGCACTTTCAGATTTTCTTCTCTCTGAATATATCTGATGTGATTTCAACAAACCATCGCCTCTCATGTTTATTATCAGGTACATTTAATATGGGGTTCATATAATAATAATAAATTAATGATTTGTTTCATTAGATTAATAGCTTATATTGTATCAGTTTATGGACTTTCACCTTCATAGTGCCCGTTTAATGCAATTTTATACCTTCATTTAAAAATGCATGAATTTTTCACTGGGTCTATCAAACAATAATATGATTACTTGTAACACTGCCTTTTTCCATTTATTGGTATCCTTTTTGCTTTCTGAAATGCAGAGAGAATTGCAGGAAAGAATGACCATTTCAATATGAGTTATAAGAGCTATTGAGATTTGTGTTACCGATTGTGATGTGTCTGAAGCTGGCAAGGTTTGAATGCTTTATTGCAGACTCAGGAATAATAATAATCAAGTAATATGTATAAAAATTGTGTTTCATTTTCTTAAGCAGCGGTATTGCATCACTCAGAGCAGATCTCATTAGTGAGAAAGCAGAGATCCAGCAGTTAAGCTGCAGATCAGCAGCACTGACAAACTGTCTCATAAAAGCACATAAAATGTCTGCACCTGTTATGGGTTTTTAATTATTAGAAATGAATGAATAACACTGAACAAAGGTCATTTGGTTTTAGTAATGACTTGTGAAGGCTGGAACCATAGGTTTGAAACTGTGAAGTAGTCTAACATGAAACAGAAGCTCAGTTGGACATTTTCATTAGATAATAAAAGATAAGATGTAAATCAAGTCATAATACACAGTATTACACGATCTGTTTGGGATATATTTACGAAAATATTGCATTCTATTTCTATAAATACTCTATTTTGTAACAATTTTAGCATCCGTTGTATAAGGGTGTCTTGTGTTTCTCTTTTATTTGTAAAATCTATTAACGATATATAATTATAATGTAATTACACTGTCAAAAAACACTGGATTCAATATTCATTCATCCATCCGTTTTCCTTACCACTTGTTTGGATGTAGGAGCCTGGAAGAAAACATTGAGTTGTTAATTGATGTGTGTTTACTGGCACCTTGTGGATATACTGATGCAGTGTCAAAAATGTGAGTAAAAGCCGTGCTTTGTCTGTTTTTTTTATGGTGTGTATGATGACGAATAGGAAGGTAAGATTTGTTTCAAAACTCTAAAGTTTGTCAAATTAGTGTTACATGCTATTATATGTTGTCAATCATTATGAATTGAAACAGTTAAACCTCATGTTGTTCCAAAGCTGTATAATTTTATTTCTTATGTTGAACACAAAATAAGATATTTTGAAGAATGTGGGTAATCAAACATGCTATGGGTAATCAAACCACGCTTGTCACAACTGACTACCACAGTATTGAAGGAAAAAAATCTATGGAAATTATTATTTATTAATTACAAATTATCTTCTTTTGGATTCAGCAGTTAAAAAAAAAAAAAAAAAGTCATAGAGTTTTGGAACAACTTGAGGGTAAGTAAATGATGACAGAATTTTTATTTTTGGGTAAACTATCCCGTTAAATGTATTTTAAAAATCCTAAAAGAATGTTTAAAAGAAAAAAAAAATCAATTTTGAAGAATTGGGTGAATTCTAAATTGATTTAGTTATACTGTATATATACATATATATACATATACATATACATATACATATATATATATATACAGCTGCATCTCAAAAAAATGGAATATCGTGAAAAAGTTATTTTTGTAACTAATTTCAAAGAGTACAACTTTTAAGTAAATAATTCAAAAGTTTTTTTTTTTTTTTGATTACTAGAGCTTACAGCTCATTAGAATAATCAAAAAAAGGATATGCAAAACAGAAAAGTTTAAGTTCGTTAAAGTATTTTCATTTATGCACACAATACTTTGTCGGGGCTCCTTTAGCTCAAATATTAGCATTTACGGAACCCATCTCACTCGCAAAGCCCTCTGCATCGCAGGTGATCCCACCCACCCGTCACACAGCTTCTTCAGTCTGCTGCCATCAGGGAGGAGACTGCAGTGTCCTCAGGCCAGGACCAGCAGACTGAAGGACAGCTTCATCCATCAGGCTGTCAGGAAGCTGAACTCGCTCCCGAACTTTTTATTTTTTATTATATGTCTTTTTTACATTCCCCTATTGTATAGTTGTATCTTATATTTTATATTTGATCTAGATTTTTAGGCTCTACTGTTAGTGTTATCTGCATGCACCGGTGGTCTGAGAGTAACGCAGTTTCAATTCTCTGTATGTATGTACTATACATGTGGAAGAATTGACAATAAAGCAGACTTGGACTTGACTTGATCAGTGAGGTGTGGCATGGAAGTGATCAGCCTGTTCAGCTTGTCAGCAGATGGAGGCATAAAGTGCTCCAAAACCTCCTGGTGGACGGCTGCATTGACTTTGGACTTGATAAAACACAATGGACCAACACCAGCACACGTCACGGTACCCCAAATCATCACTGACTTAGGAAACTTCACACTGGACTTCAAGCAGCTTGGATTCTGTGCCTCTCTAGTTTTCCTCCAGACTCCAGACCTTGATTTCCAAATGAAATGCAAAATTTACTTTTATCTGAAAAGAGGACTTTGGACCACTGAGCAACAGTCCAGTTCTTTTTCTCCTTAGCCCAGGTAAGATGTTTCTGGTGTTGTTTCTGTTTCAGAACTGACTTGGTAGCCCTTTTCCAGAAGATGTCTGAGCATTGTGACTCTTGATGCACTGAATCCAGCTTCAGTCCTCTCCTTGTGAAGCTCTCTCAAGTGTTTGAATCGGCTATGTTTGACAGTATTCCCAAGCTTGCGGTGCACCTTTTACTAACCAATTTCTTCCTTCCAGTCAACTTTGCATTTAATATGCTTTGATACAGCACTCTGTGAACAGCCACCCCTTTCAGTAATGACCCTTTCTGACTTCCCCTTTTTGTGGAGGGTGTCAATGACTGTCTTTTGGACCATTGCCAAGTCAGCAGTCTTCCCTATTATTGTGATTTTAAAGAACAAGAGATACCCAGAATTTATACTGTCATTTAATGAAACTCAAATGTAAATATTCTATTATTTTGAGATACTGGATTTTTCACTTTCATGAGCTGTAAGCTCTAATCATCAAAATTTAAAAAAAAAAAAAAAAAACTGTCAAATGATTAATGCTGTCAAATGATTAATCGTGATCCAAAATACGTTTTTGTTTACATAATATATGTGTCTGTGCTGTGTATGTTTATTATGCATATATAAATATGAAAACATGCATGTATATATTTAAGAAAAATATGTTTTTTATATATTAAATTTATTTATATATAATATATTAGTATAAATATATAACTCTATATACGTGTAAATATTTCCAAAATATATGCTGTATGTGAGTGTATATATATATATATATATATATATATATAAAAAACAAAATTAATATAAGTAGTATTGTTGGTTATTTTGTGAGTCAATTTTTCTGTCCCTAGCCTTTACAGAAATATTACACTTGAAAACACTTTAGGGTTACAATTTCTTTATATTTTAAAATGAACAATGTAGATGCATTACTTAATGTAGAGCATTAGTAATGTAGAGCTTTAATTTTAATAAAAAGTAACTAAGTAATGTAATTGGTTACTTTTTTAGGAAGTAACGCAATATTGTAATGCATAACTTTTAAAAGTAACTTTCCCCAACACTGATGATGTAAATGACATAAAAAACCAAAACAAAATGCAAAATAAATATTATAAAGTCTCCTCTCCAGCCACCCTACAACATGCCCTCTAGACCCAATCCCCTCACACCTCCTCCAAGTAATCTCTCCTACACTCTTACCAGCACTCACACACATCATCAACACATCTCTCCTCACGGGTACCTTCCTCACTGCATCCAAGCAGGCTCGGTTAACCCCACCGCTCAAAAAAAACCTACATTAAACAATTCACTTACAGATAGCTACAGACCTGTCTCTCTCCTTCCATTCATAGCGAAAACCCTAGAAAGAGTTGTTTTCAATCAGTTATCATTGTTTCTCTCACAGAACAATAAACTGGACATTAACCAGTCAGGTTACAGGAGTGGCCATTCAACTGAGACTTTGCTACTGTCAGTCACTGGTGACTTGAGGATTTGAGGATTGCAAAAGCTGATTATAAGTTATTATTTTTTTTTATGTTTGTTCTGTTTTTTGCTTTTTAAATCGTCAATTATTAATTTCTGCTGTCTGATCTTTGGGCACCACAGGGATTCCACTTCGCTGGTTTGAATCCTATCTCACTGTTAGGTCTTTCAGGGTGGTTTGGGGAGGGGAGGTATCCAAAGCACATCAACTTGTCACTGGGGTTCCTCAGGGATCAGTTCTTGGACCCCTCCTCTTCTCCACACACACAACATCACTGGGTCCCATCATACAGGCACATGGCTTCTCCTACCATTGCTATGCTGATGACATACAGTTCTATCTTTCATTTCAACCAGATGATCCAATGGTACAGTAGCTGCATGGATCTCAGGCTGCCTGGCGGACATCTCAGCATGTATGAAAGAATATCACCTACAGCTCAACCTGGCAAAGACTGAGCTTCTTTTCTTCCCTGTCAATCCAGCTCTACAGTATGATTTCTCCATCCAGCTAGGTTCTTCTACAATTACCCCATCAACTTCGGTCAGAAATCTTGGTGTAATCTTTGATGACCATCTGACCTTCAAAGACCACATTGCAAAGACCGCTCGATCTTGCAGGTTTGCATTGCACAACACCAGAAAGATCAGGCCCTTTCTAATGGAGCATGCTGCACAACTTCTTGTCCAGGCCCTTGTCATTTCTAGGCTGGACTACTGCAGTGCTCTTCTGGCTGGTCTTCTATCAAGCACAATCAAGCCTCTACAAATGATTCAGAATGCAGCGGCACGACTGGTCTTCAACAAGCCCAAAAGAGCCCATATTACACCTCTCAATGTCTAAACATGTTATTACAAGCACTTCCTGTGTCTGTTTGCCTCTTTAAGAAGAATTGAATTGCTTTATGTATGCCCCAATTGTAAGTCGCTTTGGATAAAAGTATCTGCAAAATGATTAAATGTAAATGTAAATAATGAAAGTAGTGGTCTCCTGGAGTCGTGTCACTGGTGTTACCGTTTAACAAAAATCTTTTACTTTGAAATAAAAATCACACTGATGACAATACTTGCCTTCCTTCTTCCTATTTCATGAAGATCTATGAAAGGCCCATGATAAGTCCACTGTCTCTTTTCAGTTATCAGAATTTTCTTTCATTTATCTAATGAATTCACATGAAGCTTTTAGGTGGACTCACTGGTATGACCTACATTATTGTCAGTGAATGTAAAAAACTAGAAAACAAATGGATTAAACTACTTAATTTAGTAGGTATACCATGACTGACCACGTATGGTTTGATACCTTGCAGAAGCTATTTAGTAACATGCATTTTTCATGAAAATTGTCACTGGTGTTACTGTCACTGGTGTTACCTTCCTTATGGGTAACACCAGAGAAGATCAGTTTATGTTTATGTTCTTTTACTAACGGCTTTCACTAATTGCCAAATGCATGCCAACTGTAACAATCAAGACTCACCTACTTAATTATAGTTGAAGAATAAGGATCTTTGGTCTTGTGTATGTCACTGGTGATTCATTGTCTCACTGGTGTTACTGGGTTTTTTTTTCTGTCACATGTGGTATGATAATAATTTTACATCCATTGAATTCTGCTACACTCAAGATTTAAGATTGAAAGGATTGCATCATTACTTGTTTATAACTGTGTTTCAAATATTTTCATAGCAAATACATGGTTGCACAAACGAACTAACATCATTCAATCACACTTTTAACAAACCTGATTAAAAGAAATAAAACATAATCTCCTTTTCTGTTGCATAATCATTTTTTTCTGTAACTCTGACTACATGTGCTGAAAAAATTGAGAAATGGTATTTCATAAAAAAAAAAAAAAACTTTAATATTGCCAAAGTAAGGTAACACTATTGACAAAAAATGGTACATGTGGTCTTTAAATAAATGCACAAAAAAGATTAAAAAAAAATTATTAGTTTAAATGTTAGAAAAAGAAATACATTTTAAGACATCTTGCCAAACCAAAAGCGGACATTTCTGTAGAATGACCCATATATATATTGTATTAAATTCCTGCCTTTCACTATAGCCAATGGATTAAAAGAATAGTTCACCCTAAAATTAACATTTTTTCATCGTTTACTCATCCTCATGTCTTTTCAAACCTGTATAAGTTTCTTTCTTAGGTTGAACACAAAAGAAGATATTTTAAAGAATTTTGAAGAACCAAACAGTTGTTGTAGCATTCTTCAAAATATCTTCTATTTTTAACATAAGAAACAAACTCCTTGGTTTGGAGTGACATGAGGGTGAGTAAATGATGACAAAATTCTCATTTTTGGGTGAACTATCCCTTTAAATGCTGATTCACTTTAGTAAATAGTCAAATAATCTGTCATCATTTCCTCATCCTCAAGTTGTTCCAAACTTGTATGAGTTTCTTTCTTTTGTTAAACATGAAAGATATTTTAAAAATGCTGGTAACCAAACAGTTGCTGGTAGCCACTGGCTTCCACAGTATGAAAAAAAAAAATACTATGCAAGTCAATAGCTTCCAGCAACTGTTTGGTTACCAGCATTCTTCAGAATATCTTCTTTTGTGTTAAACAGAAGAAAGAATACATGTTTGGAACAACTTGAGGGTGAAGAATTTGTTGTTGTTGTTGTTGTTGTTGTTTTTTCCCCTCCTAACACATTTGGCTTATAATAATGGTCATATATCATGCAAGGTAACTCACAGCCATTATACACTCTCAGGAGAAAAAAAATGGAACAGAAGTGGTCACTGGGACTGTACCCTTTCAAAAGTTATTAATATGTACTAATATATACACCTTTTGAGATAAGACTGAGTTTCTAGATGATGTTCAACACCTACCTGCACTCACAAAATCAATCACACTGATTTTAGTCGTGTAGCAACAATTATTGTCCACTAGATGGAGATAATATCCTTTAATTGTAAGAAGCACAACACACTAAGCATCAATGATTTCTTAAAATCAAATAATTGTTTATTGTTTAAATTATTGCTGAAAATCCATTAAGAATTTAAATACAGTTATACTGTAAAATTATTATTATTATTATTATTATTATTATTATTATTATTATTATTATTATTATTATTATTATTATTATTATTATTATTATTATAAGGTTAGTGTCCAAAAAAGCAGTTTCCCTTTGTGATAATTATATACACCACACAATATGTTACAATGTGTGTCTTATAATGTGTACAAAATGTCAGCATGTCAGTCTTATTCCTGAGAAATAACAGGTCAAAACAATCCCATACTGAAAAAAAGATTTACATAAAAGTATTTATTTATTTATTTTATTTTTTTATTTTTTGCTTTTATCAAAAATGTTGTCATATATAAATATGTAAATAATATATAACATATATAATATTTAAATACATGTTATTTTTTGGCATAAAAATAAAATAAAATAAAAATATAGTATTTATACAACTATACCTACACTATTAGTGAAACAGTATTACACCCTCCCTAGTACATATGTGACCCTGCACCACAAAACCAGTCGTAAGGGTCAATTTTCCAAAACTGAGATTTATAAATCATCTGAAAGCTGAATTAATAAATAATAACAATAATAATAATAAAAAAAAGCTTTCCACTGATGTATGGTTTGTTAGGATAGGACAATATTTGGCTGAGATAACTATTTGAAAATCTGAAATCTGAGGGTGCAAAATAAATAAATAAATACATTTTGAGAAAATTGCCTCCAAAAAAAGTCCTTGGCAATACATATTACTAATCAAAAATTACGTTTCAATATATTTACCGTAGGAAATTTACAAAATATCTTCATGGGACATGATCTGTACTTGATATACTAATGATTTTTGGCATAAAAGAAAAATTGATAATTTTGACCCATACAATGTATATTTGAATATTGCTACAAATATACCCCTGCTACTTATGACTGGTTTTGTGGTCCAGCCAGGGTCACAATATTATGTGCTTAATGACAATAAATTACTATAGTGCAATCTGAATCACTGAATCTGCCATCTTTAATTAAGTCTTGACTGTGATTTATGAATAAAGTTCTCACACATTTGCCATAGCTATAAATTGCGTAAACACATATTTATATTGGTTCTCATTGGTGACTGCAAAAAAATATAAAACAGGTTATTGAAAACTCCACAAGGTGGCATGAGAGACTTCAGAGTTCTCACCCACAGCCTCTGATACTGTGATTCTTGCTCTGTTTATCCAGGAGCAGCCAGATCACTGCACTGAGAAATTCACACAGAGAGAAAGACTCAGAGCTGACACACTCACTATTCTTCTTCCATGGATTGCTAAAATAGAGATGACTTACCAATACAAATTTGAACCATGCCAATATTATGAATTCCCGGGATGCTTACGCTTGGCCTTGGGATGATGCATTGCATGAATGGAACCATAAGGAGGCAACAAAGATTTAGAGCAGCACTTGAATAGAAGCAATTTTGTTCGACATGGATTCTACTAAACAGATTTCTGGATTTTCACAAGACCAAGCAATAGAGGGACTTGGAAAGTCTTATTGAGAAGATATGTGAGTGATGTCAGAAAGTTACATTTAAATGATTACATCCAAATGTAATCAATTTGATTAAATAAACTGGTAAGTTACATTAAAATTCTGCAGTGTAGCAATGTTTTTATAATTAATTTTAGTAAAATTTAAATGTTTAATAATTACTCTTGAGATTATATTTACTATATGTATTATATTTAATATTAATATAATTATATTTGAATACATTATATTTATATAATGTATTATAATTATATTATATATTACTAAATATAATAAATATCAACATTCATATTGTTTTTATTTCGGGGTAAAATGTGAATTTGGATCAAAAAAGAAACCAAAAAAATTCAGTTAAACCCAAACCAAGACCTACCGACACAATGACCTTTGGGTATCAAACATTGCTTTCTCTCAAACACACACTTTTCAGTCTGTTTCCTATAGACATAATCACAAAAGACTAATATCACTAAAGCCCGCTGACAGCCATATTTACAGGATTTTAATAGTAGGAAGAATCTTTCTAACAAGAGCAGAGACAATCCCAAGGGTAAAACATCTAATGATAAGTCGATTTAAAGACTTGTTAGCACAAGGATGTGCATTTTTAAAGCTGCAGTGCTGTTGACCCTTACAGGTGCTCTGACTGTAATCATACTAAAGAACTTGTAACTATTTTTAAGTGATGTTCTTTAGAATGCTATTAATGATTCATTTTGTTGCTCCCTGTCACAGACCCTTGATATGTGCTTATGGACACATCTTGTGTGTGCAAATGGTGGAATTCAATTCGACTTTCTGAACCCATATTGATCTCTAAACCCCATTGAACACAGTCAACAAAGACTTGCACGCAAAATCAATGTGCTCCAAATATGTGCTCACACAAAAATCGTGCTTAACACATCTGCTGTTCTTGGTTTAGATGTTGTCTGATAGTTACGGCTTCAATAAGACTGACATCTAATGCACAGGGCTATTTATTAAGACATTATGTAAGACAAATCATTAGCCAGCAGAATCATTTAGATGTGATGAACCAGTTGGTTCTCATGAGAACCCATGTAAGTCCTGTCTTATGCCCTAACCTCATTAAAGTTCATGAAAAAGCCCCTTGAACCAACATAAACTTGACCACTTATAATGCAGCATTTAGATGCATGTATGAATGCATGCAGTCAGACTTGCTTTTTAGCCCTTCGTAGTAAAGCATTTAGACACCTCTAGCTAAACTAGACAATTCAAGCATTATAATTACTTGAGCTTGTGGTAAGTTAAATGAATGAGATCAATAGTTCCCTTATTCTATTTGTTCTCTTCCGTTGTTTTCAAAGATGCTGTTTTTAACAAGTACTGTCAACAAGCATTTTTAGCAGTTCATTAGACAAGTGTCATCTTGTATGCTGCTAAAATGTGGTCATGGCGTCTTTCTCACCACATTGTATACAGAGGGTCCACCTTTATGCAGGTTATGGCTTGTTGGAAATGTATCATTCATAGACCAAACCAGAAAAAAAGGAATCTGGAAATGATCCAAATTCCTTATATCTCCATGATCTCCTAGATGGATGCATTTCACTTATGTTCCCTCATTCTAATTCCACTCTACTAGTTCCCGAACTAGCCTTGATCTTCTACTTTCTTCACATGGGCTTGTTTCCCTTTGTTGTTGAAAGCATGATGGCCCAGAACCCCGTCCATCTGTTGTTTCCTCTGGCGGTGTGTACACCTACTTGTGACACTGATACTTCCACTCCCTACTTCCCACAAGATTTTGATTGGCTGCCTGCTCATTAAAACCAGCTTGTTTGGAAGTAATTTAACACACACCCATGTCTAAGGTAAACAGGTAGAAGGGTGTTTGGCCTATAGCCTATATAATATGCATAAAATATTCTAGCACTCTTGGTTTTGTGCACATTGTGACATTTCTGTCAGACTTCGAACTGCTACACAAATGCAATTTATGAAATACTTTCGTAGTCTTTAAAATGGCTATATTTTAAACTGTTACTTTTATAATACAATCAGATCACTTTTTGAAATGGTCTGTTAAAATGACTGTATTCAGCCAGTAGCTAAAAATAGCTTTCAGTATTTAAACTTCAAAGTTCAGTAACACTTGAGCTCCTCATTTCATTTCTAAGAGGACTTTGTGTTTTTGATCTGTTCTACAGAGTCCTTTTCATAAATGCTACATCGAACACTAACATATAATTGATTTACAAATTTGCCATCTTGTTACAAAAGAAATGAGTGTTAATGCAATGTAGATGAATTATCTTAATTTCCAAATAAAATGTTATGCGCGCACACACATATATAAATGTACGTATATATATATAAATGTGAGCAATGTGGCCTAAAAAATGTGAATATAAATGAAAGAATCCACACAGTCAATTTTATTTAACGCAATATAATTTATACCAGATCTTGGAGTCTTAAAGGCCTGAATAATTTACATTGATGTACATTTACTTTTGACAGGCTGATGAAAAACATGAACTGCATCTGAAGATAATGCTGGTTCAATTATTCTTGCCCATACAGCTCCAACATTAAAAACTCATGAGAAGTCATAAAAGGAAAAAAAAAGAACAATAACAACAACAACAACAAACAAATTTAAGAACTCACAAAATAAATTTCGGTTTATTGTCGCACAACAAATTTCACACATACATCAAACAGGCCACAAATAGATAGCAATTTAACAGACAAGAAAGAAAAGAAGAAAATTCTTTTCTTTTGGCCTTGCCCTCTCATACAATCCAACTACGTATGATACAACTGATGTACATACACAAAGTTACTGGAATGCTTTGAATTAATGTTTTTTTTTCATGGTTTTCTGCAATTTTTCATTTCTTTTTTTGCGTAGTTTTTTACAAGTTTCTTTTGAGATAACATGACATGGTCAAACCACAAGTAAAATCTATTTCATAGAGAAGCATCAACTTCAAAGCACCGTTTTGTAACCAGAGATCACTGTCAAAAATGGCTGACCTCCTAACAATATGTACAAAAATATAAAATGTAAATAAAAATACAAACAAATTTTTCCTTTTAAAGTATTTTGTAAGAAGGTAGAGCTTTGAAGTCTTGGTTGTTTCTACAAAATCTGCAGTTAGGTGTGTGTACACGGATGCTGGACTCTACTTGATGATGACCATGTTTTTCCTCCCCCAGTGGACGAGTTAAGGAAAGGAGGGATGAGAAGATTTCCAGCAGAGTAGCTTCTTACACATCAGTCTTTTGCTTCTTGGTTTCAACATCATCCTAAAAACAGTGGCCAAACAGAGTTAAAACACTACAGTTTGTACGGTCAGACTTACACACGTATGTAAGGATTTCACTGCATAGTAGAAATTACCTCATCATCATCATCATCATCCTCAGCCGCTCTTTTTCCTGTGCCACCCTCAGCCTCATCATCATCTTCATCATCATCATCATCACCTGTAATGTAGTTACTCATTCTTAGCATTGCATCTTTGTTTATATGCCTTGATTGTCAACACATAGGTGGAGCTACAGCAGGATGTTTTTTTAATCATTCTCATCATTCAATTTGTTTATTTAAGGCCTTGCCTTCTCCATCATCTTCCTCATCCTCTTCAGCCACCTCATCATCCTCCTCATCTACTTCATTTTCTGGATCGCCATTCTCCTCGTTTTCCTAAAATATAAAACATTATGAGTTATCATGGGTAGCACCTGAGTTCATTTGGAAACTATTACAAGCAGTACTGGGCAATGAAAAGAGAAAAGTTGTGGAAACTAACCGCATTTCCATTAGCAGGGGCATCCTTTCCGTTTTCTGCCTCCTCAACCTGCTTCTTTTCTTTAAGGTCCTAAGTGAAGAAAAATATGGCTTTGTAATTGCTTCAGTTACTTATCTGATGTAGGAAATTAAACTAGACCGATGCTGAATTCACATCCTCTCTTATTTGTGGAACGTGCTTTCATTTCACATTTGAAACGCGACACTTCCACACTCTTTATTCATTGGATGTCTTTCTCTTCCATCCCCGCCTGGTTTAAAGACCATACTGAGGTGTTGTAATTTGATACGTCGACGGCGTTAGCACCAATGCGCGCTGTAGTTCAGTTTATAATCCACATCACTGCGCTTGATAAAGACACGCCCGCTAAAAAACTACAACTCCCAGATCACAATTAGTGAATATTTTAACTCAGCCAATAAGAGCGCGAACTCGACCAAAGAGAGGCAGGACCGACAAACCTCGGAGAAAGAGAGGGAGTGAGAGAAAGAGAAAGAGACAGAAGTGGGGAACAATAGCGTTGTACTATTGGGCCTTTAACAATTTGTTTTTTCAAGCACTATATTGCTGTTCCCTCGAGGATGACCATTATTCTTAAGCGAAATCAAATTATGCAACACGCTGCATCTTCATGATTTGAAAACGCAGACTTTCCTCGCTCTGAGTACCGCAGGATGTGCTTCCATTCAGCAGCTTGCTCGTATTAATAAATGTAGGTCATAATCCTCAGCTTTTAAGCCGGTTAGCGTCTACATCACGCCTGCAACGCCTTCTCGCACCGTCACAATTACATGTAACCACCACTGAGCGTCAGTGAGCCACAGATGAATAATGAACATATGCCACTACATACAGGATGATACGGACCCATATACTGATCAAACAAACAGCGTGGGCAACCTTTTAGCCTGAAGCGGAAATCATCTCCGCATTTCATAGACAAACTTAAGAGACGTAACGTTAAGCTTATCAAGACTGGGACGCTGCAAAAATAATCATAATAATAATAATAAAAAAAGCTTAACAAAGAGAAAAAAAAAGACACGGGTCAGAAATGTTGTGCCCACAACTGGTAGACGAGTCCTGTGATCTTTGTGTGAGCACCACACGCTTGATAAGTCCGGTGGAAAACGATCGCTTACATTGATAGACTGTACGGGGCCGTTCACACAGTACGCGCTCTTGCGCTCACAAGCAGCTAGACGGAGCGCAACGGAATGGAACGGGACGTAACTAGGGCTCTCGAGATGCGTTTTTAAAAGTTAAACGGAGCCGCTGCGTCTTAAAAACGCGGCGCGCATGCACGAAACGATAGAATAACTGCGAGACGCGTCGCAACGCTCAAAGACGTCGGTCTAGAATAGGTTTATCTATGTAAATAATACAAAATACAACAGCTGGACGCGAGAAGGCATCCTGCACGGAGCTCCCTTAACTTCGGTGCTCGCGCTCAGCTCCGGAGCAGACCGCGCGCTACAATAGGAACTCATTCAGTCAGCCAGACTGCTGCATCCGCAGCGGGGTTTCGCGGGATAAGTTCACGCACAGACATCGCCGATAGAAATAATTCCATATCTCGATACCCGCTCATGCAAAGTGGAAGAAGAAAAGAGACCTATTTTCTTTCAAGAAATTATCAGCCACCCCGACAAAGCCGGACTGTAGCCCAATAAAGCTCATATCCTAAGTAGTTTAATCAATAATGTATGGTAAACTCTCATTTTCACTAAGAAAAAGTGAAGTGTAACCTGAACTTCACAGAACTTAAAAGGCAGCGCGACCTAACGCTCCCGTTAAACCGTAAATCCGAGGTAGGTTGGCTCTAATGTTTACAACCTATTACTAAGATTAAATTCCGTTTTCATTACACTTGAAATATCGGTCAAAGATGCAGTAGCCATATTTCACAGACCGGGGACATTCCGAGTGGCATCGTGAATCGTGAGGGCTGCAGTAACTTGTGACAGATCGGGCTGACGATCCAGCGCGTCTCGCGGACTGAGCGAGGCACCTTCAATAATCGAGCCATAAGAAGAAACTCGTGCAACAAACCATATACGCGGAGCAGAGATGCTTACGATCATCTGCGTCCATCTCTCTCACTATACTTTTTAAAGAGGAACCGAAAAACCGCTTGCATAAACAAAGGACCCGCGTAGAATCCGAAAAAAAAAGCCTTTTAGTTGCAAATATCTCTGAAAAGAAGTCCAGCTTCAGCACACCTAACATTTACCATCCACGAAAAGTCTTCAAAGTGACAGTGAGAGGTCAAAACACCGACGAAATTTGCAAACAGTGTTCCGGTAATGCTGTATGCCTATTTCCATGCCAAATTCCATATTTCATATAGTTCGTTTATTCAAATTAATAAAACGCAGCATCTCTACAAATCAGTGTATAACGTTAACTGTAGTTAAGTTGCATTACCTTGGCGGAGACTTCCGAGCTGGTATCGACTTTTGTGTCAGCCATTTTTCCTAAAGGTTAAGAATATAATGGGGTCTCGGAACAAAATAATATAAAGAGAAATACGAGATGTGTATAATTTATATTTTTTTTTAAAAAAGACTATTAAGCGTCTGTAGCGAGCTCGCGCAGCGGCAGAGCAGTTAATATAGAAGACTGGGCGGAGCTTTAAGGCGGGTGTTTTCAGTGATTGGTCAGTGTTGCAAAAACTCCGCTCCTCTGATTGGTCAAGATGGAACAATGGACAGTATTTCTACAAAGTCAGACTCCACCTCCAAACCAACCTCTGACTCATTTATGTGTGGAATAACTGTCGATCCATACTATCCTGGTCAACCTCCCCTTGATGGATGGCCTAGATCTTTTTTTTAAGGATCATCATACTTTCCTTAAAAAATAAAATTAAAAAAACTTGCGTACGTAAGACGTAAGACGACATTAACACTGCCCTGAAATATATAATGGTCCAAACCATCTTAAACATTTAATTTTACTCACAGAAAGTCAAACAAGCATGGAGTTTTTATGTATTTATATTTTTCCAAAAACATCTTTTTCCATATTATGGTGACAGATGTCACTGATCACTTTGTTACTCGTCATCACCTCATCTTAAACAATCTTTTGTTAATTTCTCGTAAAGGTGTGTCTTGTAAACTATCCAGTAGCCATTAGCATGTTTAATTTATACACAAGCGTTGAGGTTAAGATTACTGCTTTTTGTAAGTGGCGCGTAAACTTCTGCTCTATTTGAAAGAAAGGTCACGCTCAATAAATATAATATTGCGGCAGTTAGTGGACACCCCACTGGTGAAACCTGCTCAACGTTTGATTGACAGTCCTCAAACCCCGCCCCTTTACCAATGTTTCCATTGGGTATGTAAAAATATCACCGTGAGGGATTTATTCAGACCGTCTTTTAGCCATAATTAGGAAGGAAGAGCGAAAAACAACACGCAGTCAGTTTTAGTAATTAGAGTAAGACAAAAATCACAGTAGCGATTTTATTAAGATGCTTAACCGAGACTGTTCTCATTCGCAAACACGGATGATTTGGCGGGCTAGTGAAGGATAACGGACACTCATCAAACGAAGTGTTTTATAAACATTACCAGTGATGTTTTGATATTTCATACGATTCGAAATCTGCACGATGCGGGGAAAATATAATGGTGTACTTATTTACCTCACCAACATGGCCGATTGAAATACCGTATGGCGTCTTAAAGTCTTCTTATTGGCTGATTGGGCCGAACGAACACAGACTTGACGCTTTGCGAGCGCTGATTGGATGTTGCCAACGTCAATCAATTGAAGGGCCTCGTGTAGGTGCTAAACAAAACATGGAACTGGATTTGACCGTCTGATGCCTTTTATTTCTCCCATTCTAAGTCAAGGACACATAAAAGGTGTTAGCAAATACACGTTCAGGATTGGATTGCACAGGGTTTTATATGGGGTATAATTACAAACAGGTTATTTATTGTCACATCTGTGATTATTTAGCAGACGCTTTTATGTAAAACGACTTGCAAATGAGAAACATCACAAGCCATAACATAAGTCCCAGTACCGCAATGGCACGTTTAAAGAGAGCAAGCTATAGTACAGATGTTATTGAAAATGTGTTAAGTGAAAATGTGGAAATATTTACTATAAAGTTAATTTATAGAAAGTATAATCTTTTAATCTTGCATTGTATGTTTGTCTTTTAGCAGGCACTTTTCATCCAAATCCATTTACATTAATTGAAGTAATTGCAAATCCTCTATATATTTATGGATCAAACTGAAGTTAAGTGCCTCGCTCAAGGGCAAAATGATGATAGAGCAGACTGTGATCTCACTAACACCAGTTCCTGGGTCACTGCTGCTTGGAATTAAACCTGAAACCTGTGTTAGCAGCCCATACGCTTAACCATCAGAACAACACCAAATGACTCATGCATCTATAATATGTCATTACAGAAAACACAAATGTTAGATATTGTCTGCTCCTTCAGAGACTGATTGAATGAATGAATGATTGATGGTGTCAAATTACATCCATCAATCGATTTTATGTAATATAGGATGCTGCTGCACTAGTTTATAGCCTAAGGACTGTGGCTCACAGCAGAAACATGTCTCTTCTTAAAAACAACACTGAGACACATTAACTTTATTTTTCACATTTATAATATAGAATATTTTTTCAACCATAGTAGTATGTAAATGACTATAGATACTACAGAGAAATATTAGTTCAGTTATGACTAAATGATAAACCTACTACTTATGAGTAACAGTACCAATTTGAGATTTAGCAAAAAATAATAATAATAAAAAAATATATATATGTATGTATAGAGAGAAAGTGAGAGAGAGAGAGAGAATAAACAAGAGATACAGGATATACATAAATATGTCAGTCATCATGGCAAATATCTTTATTTTTATTTTACTTTTTTCAAAAGATTTGTTATAAAACATCTGCAGTTAACGTTATTTATTTATTTATTTACAGATTATGGATGCACAAGTCTCTTATTTATTTATGTAGTTATTTATTGTTCAGTTAGACACTCTCAAACACACAAAGCATTTACTTCTAATGAAATCCAGCACATTTTGCATCAGTCAGAAGTCCCATCAATATGAAGATCGGTGAAATGTTTGTGACCGCCCCCTGGAGCAGTGAAATGATCTTCACTCCGTCTCCCTTTCTCACATCCTCTCGTCATTCTCTCTCTCTCTCTCTCTCTCTCTCTCTCTCTCTCTCTAGCAGATCATTCTCCATTACCTCTGCTATAAAGCTGCTCCTCCACAAACAGTGAGAGGGCTTCCTCAGTGATCTCTGGCATCTAAATGGAGTCTTTTCCTGTCTGCAACAATAATAACCAATCTGGAAATCCCCCTGCTTTGCTGCCGTCTGGTATGGCTGGTCACGTGGTCTTGCACAGTCCCAAGGGCCCAGAGCCCTACTTGTCCTGGTCTCTTGGATGGCCCTGTTTACTTATACAATCTTATTACTGTTAAGAATTCGCAAATGGCCTTGAGACTGCAACATGGACAGCCACTGTTTATTATAATTCTGGTCATCTAATAGCACAAACTATGTGGGAGAGTAACTGGATTATTTCAGTATTATACAATTATAGATGTTATTTTTTATTATATTTTATTTTATGATTTTTTTTTATTTCTTAAATTATTATTAAATAATATCTATCTATCTATCCATCTATCCATCTATCTATCTATCTATCTATCTATCTTTCTTTTTTTCTGTCTGTCTGTTTTTTTTTTTTTTTTATATTTATGAAAGCAGTGTTATGTAGAGTCAGTCTCAGTCACTATACAATCTTTTGTGTAATTTGAAAGAATGAGTAATGCAGGTTTGAAACAACTTTAGAGTTTGTAAATGATAGAATTTTCATATTTGAGTGAACTGTTCTTTTAAATTTGACAGTGTTTCACTTAATGATAATGCATAATGTTTTGACCATCAAAGAACATAAATAATGTGCAACAATTACTACATTTACCAGCTGCTAATGTAATTCTCTTAAACTAAAGGTCAGTCTGTCAAATAATCTAACCCAACTGTAGATCTATAAACATATCTATTTTATGTGTTTGTCTGTTCATTTACTGTCCATCTACACATTTCAATGGGGACACAGAAGGGAAAAAAAGAAGGCATTTCCGCAAAAAAAAAAAAAAAAAAAAACGTGTTGGTCAGGTGTTATGTTACACTAGTCATTAACATAACACAACATACACAACATGAGGGTTTGTTCACGAGTTACTGTAGTGCACCAAACATTTACATATGTTTAAAACATTTAAAGTAAAATGTGTTCTTTGAATGTATAAGCAAAGCTTCCTCAAACCCTTGTGGGCAGCAAAGAGCTTTCGAAGGGAAGAGTTCATTTGATCTGGGATTCTTCCTGGTTTCTCGTCCTGATGTAGTAGGGGCAGAACTGCAGAAGCACAGCCTGCAGCGTTTCCCCCCCTCTCTCATTTTTCATTTTTATTTAAATATAGCCTTCACTCGTCCTGCAGCAGCTGGTTCCACAGTTTTCCCACAGCTGGGATGAAGCATGAGGCCAGTGCTTTAATTCAGAGCAGCCACATGCTAGGTGTTCTTACACTCAACTCTCCTTTTCCTCTTTCTTTCTTTCTTTCTTTCTTTCTTTCTTTCTTTCTTTCTTTCTTTCTTTCTTTCTCCTGAGAACTTTTGGAAACCAACCCTTGCAAATCTAATATCAGCCTTTTTATTTAATCATTTGGAAGGATGACCAAAATGCAGGCGAGAATGACATGACTCTATCTCTGCTCAGCGGCACAAAAGCACAAATTAGGAATTCTGTCCAGGAGACTGCAGTCAATGAGGCAGAAATCGATGCAGCTGATGCATGTGACCCCATGACCCTGAGCTCTGTGGTGTGTCTCTGTGTGTTTTATGTGTAACTGAGCATGTTAAAGGCTTATTCCAGCAGTTTATTACTGCTTGAAAGGGGAAATTTATTCAGGCTATCCAAGGTGTAAATGAGTTTGTTTCTTCAGAATAGATTTGGAGAATTCTAGCATTACATCACTTGCTCAACAGCAGATCCTCTGCAGTGAATGGGTGCCGTCAGAATGAGCGTTTAAACAGTTGATTAAAAAATAATCACAATAATCCACAATTAATCCACTTAACTCCAGTCCATCAAATTAATATTTTGTCAAGTGAAAAGCTGCATTTGTATTAAACAAATCCATCATTAAGGCATTTTGAATAGAGGACTCGCATTTTAGATGGAAGCAACATTTTGATGCATGTTTACAAACATGCATTTTTTCCACAAGACATTCATTAATTGACTGGAGTCATGTTGTGAATAATGTAATCAGTTGTTTGAACACCCATTCACTGCAGAGGATCCATTGCTGAGCAACTGATGTAATGCTAAAAATGTCCAAACTTGTTCTGATGAAGAAGCAAACTCATCTACATCCTGGATGGCCTGAAGGTGAGTATATTTTCAGCAAATTTTAATTTTTAAGTAAACTATTTCTTCAATGCATGTTACGATGAGCTGGATTTTTAAACTAATCATTGCCATAAATGTAAATTATTTTGATGAACACCTTTTACCTAACATGTTTTTCAAGCCAAAAGTATTATCGCTGCTAAGCAGGTAATTGGGTTATGAACATCAGTGGTTTTTGTTTACAATCTGATGCCAGTTATGAGATTGAATTTTCATTGGCTGAGCTTTGGTAAATGTGAGACTCACTTCCTTCCTTTCTGATGCTTTGCATGACTGCAGAACAGCAACAGTAGGCCTGTCATTTGCTGGCACACTTTCCTTATGTGAGCGCTGGAGTCTGGCAATCTGATTGGCGAAGAGCTTGCACCTTCTGTGCTGGATTTACTTGAAGCATTTGGTTTGTTATATTAGAGCCTGTCATCTGGCTCTTGTACTTGAACATGAAAATTGGGCCGGTAGTTCTTTGAAACCCAGCAATTTCTTCGTTTTTTTGTGCTCGCTTTGCTGTTCTGACACCTACACAAATGTTACTATTTATATACTCTGTTTTTATCAAAGTCTAGCACACAGCATTTCAAATTTGAATGAATTTTAATTGATAACAGTATGAAATTGTAATGAAAATGATTCATATTTAATACATTAATATTTAATTGAATTTGAATTATTATTATTTAATTTAGAGAACAATCTTTGAGTCATGGTCCAGGAGCCCCTCCTACACAGCAAGAACCAACCAGATCTACTTGTGTTAAAGCCTAGGTGGCACTGATGTGCAGTCAAGACCTATAAAGCTGCAGAGCTCACAGATGAATTCTCGCATTCTGGCTTTACAGGAAGAGGCTCCATTATACAAGTTATGAACTGGAATCCCACTACATCATTCCCAGCTAATTGGTCATGGTAAGTGAACTTTCACTGCAGTCAGTCTATCTAAAATAACAGTGCACTACTGACATTGTCTCTGGTTTTAATTTTACTTATGCTGACTAAATAATCACAAGATGCATTCGATGCATATGACTGCAACAGATGAAACCTTTTGTAACCAGTATAACATGTGGCATATCTCTGGTTCTATACAAAAGTCAGTGTTATGAATCTAATCTAAATAAAAAAAGACTAAATCTACTGTTAGACAGAGCTTGTTTAAAGGGTGTGGTTAAAATTTGTCAAAAAACATATGGCACATTTAACTTGAATATTAAATGAATATAAAAATACCAAATTACTAGTGTGAAATGTGAATGAAAAAGTCTGAAACTGTAAACACAATGACATGATTGGATGGGCTGAAATTTGAAGCTTATTATAATTTGTCATGATGAAATACTAAAATGAATGTCTATTTGAAAAATGCCTTTACCTCTCAGTATGAAAGATTGCAGTTGTTATAACTTATAATTTATGGAAAAATATAAAAACCAAATAACTGTATACAGTTATTTGGTTTTTATATTTTTCCATGCAGTGTGAGGAATTATGTTTGCAATAAACTCAAACAAACTTACCTTACCTTAATTTTAGTATTCAGATTATAAAACAGATTCAGTATAAAACATGAATTGTTTATACTAATTCCACATAACTTAAGAAAATGTTTAGGCTACTATTAGAATGCTATATATTTTTTAGATGAATATATAATGTTTAAATGTAAAAATGAATGAACTTCATTAAATAATAATAATAATAATAATAATAATAATAATAAGCTGTCAGAATCTCTTAATTTTTTAATTTTTTTTATTGCCAACCAAAACTTTTTTTGCCTCATATTTCATCTCTCTTCAATCTCCTCATTAATTTCCAAAACACACAATAGCTGGCACACATAGCTGTCTTCAGTTACACAGAGCCACAGTCTACATACATATACACAGATCCAATAAAAAAGCAGTGGATAATGCAAAAAAAAAAAAAAAAAAAAAAAACATGCTGCATAGCTTCATCACTCCAGTGATTCCCACTTACCTTTTTATTTATTTCCAAGCCTTTCACTCGCCTTTTAACAGACATGCACTCAACTGAGAGAGCTGGCAATAGGCCAGAGTAATCTTTACACACACACACACACACACACATGCACGCACACACGCACGCACACACACACACCAATACAAACACACACATGGTAACTCCTGTAATACAAGACGCTTTTAACCATCAAAATAATGTTTTTCTTGAAAATATAAAATTGCACAAAATAAGTACTTTTTAAAAAATGTATGTGCTTTTAAGTTTTGAATCAAGTATATTGCTTCATAAGATTGAATCAGCCTATCCATACAGCAATGAAATTATTTCTTTTCATGGTCAAAGTGAATAGCTCCTAGTGTTGTCTCTCTAAAAAAAATGATTCAATATTATTATTGCTCAGTGTTGGGGAGCATCTATTAGCCTTACGTAATTTAATTACACAATAAATGTAGATTCTTGAACCAAGATTATATTCATTTAATTTTATTTAAATATTTTTATTAAATTGCTTTAAAATTTACTTAATATTATCTTGATTCAAGAATTAAGAATTTTGAAAGTCAGTGTTGAGTACTACTTTATTGCTTTAAATGTTTAAAATGATTAACAGTTGACAACATTTTGTTGTAAATTGAGAAAAATAATCAAATGTAATAAATTTAGATAAAGTAATTGAATTAGTTACATTACTCAATAGGGTCACTTGTAATCTTCCCAAACCTTCTCAACACTGTTACTAAATACTTGTATAATCAAGATCAGATTGCTTAGGTCACATGATTGGAGATTACATACATGCATACATAAGTCTCAATGACAAGTAAACAGTTGATATGTATGGGTGATGATATGGCAGCATGATTTGAATGTCTGTGAACACTAGCTCCTTGTCTCCTTGGTAACTCAGGGTGCAAGGTGCTAGAAAATCAGTCCTGTGCACATAATCACTTATATTCACTTGCTTGTTGAGCAGGCATTCTCTCTAGAGGAGATAAACCACATGTTTGCACAAGGCTACATATGTGAAGGTGTGTCTGAGCAGATATATGGAGTGATTCTAACAGGGCTTGCTCTCCTGACCCAGGAAGGACTGTGAACAAACAGCAGATTGCACTTAACCTAACAGTATGTGGCTAGTCAGCAAAAAAAAAAAAAAAAAAAAAAAAAGGATAACTATGTCGCTTCAGTGGCGGAAGCAGATTATGAAGGCATGTTCTCAAACAATTTTCATATTATCTCCACTCATAAAGGGAATCATAAGATACTAACACTGTTTAAAGGGATAGTTCACACAAAAATGAAAATTCTGTCATCATTTACTCACAGTTGATGGTAGCCATTAAAGTCCATTGTATGGGAAAAATATGCTATGGAAGTCAATGGCTACCGTCAACGGTTATCGACATTCTTCAAAATATCTTCTTTTGTGTTCAACAGAAGAAAGAAACTCATATAGGTTTGGAACAACTTGAAGGTGAGTAAATGATGACAGAATTTTCTTTTTTTTTTTTTTTTTGGTGAACTGTCCCTTTAAGGTCAAATAGCTGGATGTAACACTGATTGATTGACAGGGTTTGTGATGTTAAAAGCACAAGGACTGGAAGTGTTTTTATATAAATTGAAATCCAGCTCATCCCTCATCTGTCTGTGCACACTCCAACCATTTGTATTTTCAAGAGCTCAACAAGATGGGGTTTGTGACTATTATCCTATATTACGTCATTCTTTTCAATTTTCAGAACTGATGATGGTATAATAAAGCCCAGGAGGAGGAAAGTACGCACAGCTAGTGTTCAGTAGGGAAATGATGCCGACTGCTGCCACAGTAACTAGTGCCAACAGCCTCATCACAATGGTGTCTAGAACAACAGACTCTCCGGGCACAAGATGTGATCAGTTGATATATTTAACAAACATTTTATAATTTAAGTAATCATAGAATGTAGATTAGAGTCAGACTCAGAGGACAAAATAAATGTTTGTGAACAGAAGTCGTGTTTGTTTGAGGATGCAGTCATAGTAACTGAGATTGGACAAAATTCCGAATTAAGGAATTGGCTCCCTTTCAGTTCATGAGTTGGAACTTGAAATGTTTTGATTATGCACCACAGGAAGCTGAAATTGAATTTTAATTTGTGAGACAGGAAGAATTTACTGAATTAAAATTCAAAGAAATTTAACAGATAATTGGGAAATAAACTGATCCATAATGCAGTCCATAAAAAAAAAATAAAGAAATATTTTAAATTTATTTTATTTAAAAATATATTTACATTTAAATTTAGTCATTCAGCAGACGCTTTTATCCAAAGCGACTTACAAATGAGGACAATGGAAGCAATCAAAATCTACAAAAGAGCAATGTATATATTCAATATATGTATTGAATGAATGAATAAACAAATAAATAAATTTTGAAGGTTTGAAATGACATGAAGGTGACTTAATGATGACAGAATTTTCAGCAAGTTATTTTAAAAACTGAACTAGATTTTAAAAGTGTATCACTGAGTGATAGACTTTTAGAAGTGAGTGTTAGATTTTTAAAAGTGTTCTAATAGCAACAGATCCATTGTCGGACATACAATTCTAATCACATTTATCACAATTACCACAATAAACATTATTAATAAAAGGAGTAAGATTTCACCACAACACGTTTAATCCTGAAAATTGGTAACAGAAACAGGTACAAACAATTATGCAGTGTAAGTAGTGTTATTCAGGTTATTATCCCACCATCTTTGGCATGACAAAAGACACGTCGTCCTTTCTAAATGTTTCTAAATATCTCTCTCTCTCTCTCTCTTCTCTCTCATCTCTTCTGCTCCCACCCACCAAATCATTCGGCTCTAAATTTATCTTCAATGACCTCATCAGTGCTATTATAATAGGGCATGATTCTCTGTGGCGTTGGGGGTCCCACCTGACCCTGTATGAGTGCTAAGGCCTGAGAATTGGATTACAGCTTATCCATATCAGCATCTGTAGCTTCCTAACAAAGCCTGTGGGCCCCTGGGCATATTTCAAGCAAGACAGAATTCACCAAGGACACTCCTGACTGGAAAAGTGGAATGGCAGAAGACTATCCGTTGCCATAATCCTCTTTCCCTCAACACATTACCTGATGCACCAGCACATCGACTGGCTAGCACTACCAACAGAAGCGAAAGAGGTAAGAAATACTGTGTAGAAGTGCTACTCAGCCACACAACAATAGGGTCAGAGTTTATTTCCAGCCTGACAACAGAGACTCTCTAAATCAGTGTGATCACAACCTCACTGACAGGTTGTGACTAACCCATGCAATGTCCCTAAATCACACACACACACACACACACACACACACACACACACACACACACACACACACACACACACACACACACACACACACACACACACACACACACACACACACACACACACACTGGGCTCAGAACTCACTGCATGCTTTTATTTTTAGTGCAGTGAATGAGGGCAATTCAGGTCAAAGCTGCAATACTAAAACTGATTCCATATTAATGTATCACCAATATATACTTAACAGCAAATAACTGATATTTCAGATGACGTCAACACCTGTGAAGTGTCAGCTTTGGCTTGACATACAAAACATGTCATGTTATCCTTATATTGTAATTATTACAAGCACAAGCTATAATCGCAATGAACACATGACGTTAACTAACCACATAACATGTTTTTTCTTAGGTGTATATTAATGTTATATGGACATTTTCACACACTCATCTTTGGCTGATGAAAGCATATTTTTGTCATTGTTGCATTGAAACAAGTATTTTCTGTTAAGCTGTTAATATGTATTGTAAAAAGCATATACAAATACAAATAAACTTGAATTTAATTGAAAATGCATTTGCTGTCTGAAAGTTTTTTAATGTTTTTTAATATATATATATATTTTTTTTTTATTGTGATGCGATCCAATTAGATGTAATCTAACACATATTGATTATTCTATGAATGTATCAGTGGATTGAAACTATGTGAGTGTATATTAAAAGGTCATTCATTTTAGCCTGAGGTCATGCGTCCAGAGTGACATCACAGGCACAGATGTAAGGCAACGCAGTGAGCTCAGAACCAGTTTCAGTGGGAGGGCAGCTCATTTGGACCAGATAAAGGTGCTTTGTTTTCTTCACTTCCTCCTCTCTGGTACATGACTAGAACATTGTTCCTGTGTTATAGTATTTGCTCATTTGAAGGGAAACTGAGTTGCCCTTTGTGGATCTGACCTAACAGACACATTCAAGAGAGGAGAAAGTATATTTACCAAGAACCAAGGATAAACACCTATCATAAACTAATAAATCTTACAAATAAAAATGGATAGATCTAATACTGCAAAATGGCTTAATCAAACACTTATGACACTGCAATAACATGAATCCAGATATCATACAGTATTGATCTTCATGGGTCAAACGATACATGGTTTGTCGGTGCCGATGGCCTTGTGGGCAGTGCGCCGACATGTAGCGCCATTGCATCGGGTGTCCTGAGTTTGAGTACTGGCTTGTGGACCTTTCCTGATCCCACCCCCTCTCTCTCACCCGCTTTGCATCCTGTCGACCTACTGTCCTATCTAAATAAAAAGCACAAAAAACGGCAAAAGTAAATCTTAAAAAATACAAAGTGTAATGATGAAACAATATACACTGTTCGAAAGTTTATAGTTAGTTTTTTTAAAATATAAATTAACACTTTTCTTCAGGAAGGACACAGCTTTATAGAATAAGGACAAGCATCCTACTATTATACAAGTATTGTATAAGTACAATAATAAGTATTTGCATAAGTGGTTTAGAACCCCCCCCCCCCCCCCCCCCCCCCCCCCCCCCCCCCCCCCCCCCCCCCCCCCCCCCCCCCCCCCACCCCCCCCCCCCCAGATATGAAAATAAGATAATTTTACAAGATTACATTCAGTGAAAAATCCTGGTCAATACAGTGTTTCAAGCTAGACCAGTTTCTCCGTAGACTCATAACATCATATCACTCAACCAAATGCACTTATATACTTAGGAGTAACAGCGATCACCAGAAGAGCTTTCTGAGCTGATTTTGATGATATAGAGTCATGGTAAATGTTGTACTGGGACTCACGTGGGTCCATTAAGTTTATGGGAAGACATGGGAATATTGGCGTTTACATATGGACTGATGATATCTTCTGAAAAACAACATCCAACTAATGAATCATAATGGAGCATTTAACAACTCTAAACTTTTATGTAGTTCCCTCATTGGTAGGTTATTTATAAGGTAAAACAAGTCTGCAACACTGGCCAAGCAGACGTCACAGAGTGGTTATGTGTGTCTCACTGCTAAATGGAAAATGCAGTAATCTTTGCCAAGCCAGAGAAACACAGGACATGGATCGTTTTATTGAGGCAAAACATAATTCTTTAAAAGGGAAGCTGAAGGAAACCTGTGTTTTAGCACAGCATAAGCATCCTTTGATTTGAGTATAAAAATTTAATGAATTAGCAGTAGACCAAATGTGTTGATTTCTCCGCATGTCTGTTACTTTCATGCTTTATACAATCCTCTGCTGAGCACAACCTCTAAAGGTAACCCAGTCCCAGAGAGGACTTATAAAAACAACTCACTTCCCTAAAGACAAACAAACAGTGGAGCAGAGGCCTGTTGACCCAGCAGCATAACACACTGTGTTAACTGGTAAGTCCTAGTTAAAGTGGGTAGATCATGCACACCAGGTCAGACTAGCACGGCTGCAGTACCTCTATTCTCACAAAAACACTTTAAAAATATGGTGTGAGGGTTGAGGAATGAAATAATCAGTGTCCTTGAGGATATTTTTAGTGAAATGATGCTTTTAGGGTATTTGGGGTCTTTGGCTAACTGATTTATCCTTCAGGTCAGGTCAAAGCCATGACGCTCATTAATTAAAAAAAAAAAAAAAAAAAAAAGATCTTTCAATTAATAACAAAATTTTGAAAAAACAGTATCATGAGAAAACAACATGACCATTTTCAGCATTTTTAATAAAAATTGTTTCTTGAGCATCAAATTAGCATATAATTTACATTTACATTTAGTCATTTTTTTGTTTATTTTTTTTATGTGATATTTTATTTGTGTATTTTATGTGGTTTTTAAAGAGGCAAACAGACAAAGGTTTCGGGCATTGTTCAAATAAGTACAAGCTAGAAAGGTAAGGAATAAATTAAGAGAAAGACAAAGTTTTTTTAGTTATTATTTTTTTAATAAATTTAGGATGAAGTCAAGTAGCGTCGTAAGAGATGAGTTTTCAGCTGTTGCTTAAAAATTGTCAGGGATTCAGTATTCCAGATAGGAGTGGAAAGATCATCCCACCAGCCAGGAATGGTGAACGAGAATGTTCTGGAAAGTGATTTTGAGCCTCTCTGTGATGGTACCACGAGGTGTCGCTCACTCGTAGATCTCAGACTTCTGGAGGGGATGTAGATTTGTAATAGTTAGTGGAAGTAGGTTTTTGTTGTTTATGTGGCTGTTCTATATGCAAGCATCAATGTCTTGAACTTGATGTGAGCCAGAACCGGTAGCCAGTGCAAGGAGATAAAGAGAGGTGTAACATGGGCTCTTTTGGGCTCCTTGAAGACCAGTCGTGCCGCTGCATTCTGAATCATTTGTAGAGGTTTGATTGCGCTTGATGGAAGTCCAGCCAGAAGAGCTTTGCAGTAGTCCAGCCTAGAAATGAAAAGGGCCTGTACAAGAAGTTGTGCAGCATGCTCCGTTAGTAAGGGCCAGATCTTTCTGGTGTTGTGCAATGCAAACCTGCAAGATCGAGCAGTCTTTGCAATGTGATCTTTGAAAGTCAGCTGGTCATCAAAGATTACACTAAGATTTCTGACCTAAGTTGATGGGGTAATTGTAGAGGAACCTAGCTGGATGGAAATCATGCTGTGGAGTTGGAGTGGCAGGGAAGACAAGAAGCTCAGTCTTTGCCAGGTTGAGTTGTAGGTGATGGTCTTTCATCCATGCTGAGATGTCTGCCAGGCAACCTGAGATCTGTGCAGCTACTGTTGGATCATCTGGTTGAAATGAGAGATAGAACTGTTTGTCATCAGCATAGCAATGGTAGGAGAAGCCATGTGCCTGTATGATGGGACCCAGTGATGAAGTGTATATGGAGAAGAACTGGTCCAAGAACTGATCCCTGAGGAACCCCAGTGACCAGCTGATGTGCTTTGGATACCTCCCCTCCCCAAGCCACCCTGAAAGACCTACCAGTGAGATAGGATTCAAAACAGCGAATTGGAATGCCTGTGGTGCCCAATGATGAGAGGGCAGACAGGAGGATTTGATGATTGACAGTGTCAAATGCAGCAGATAGATCCAGCAGAATAAGAACTGATGATTTGGAATCAGCTTTTGCAATCTGCAAGGCTTCCCTAACTGACAGTAGCACAGTCTCAGTTGAATGGCCACAATTATTTTTAATTGTAAAAGTATTGCACAATATTTATTACATAACATTTATACATCTTTCAAAAATCAGGCAAATTTTTAGATCATTTTTAAAATGTATTTGAAAAATACATTACCATTCAATTATTATTCCATTTTATTATTTATTCCTTTTTTATGATCAAAACAGAAGAAAAAAAAAATCACGGTTTCGAACAATAAGCAGCACAAACATTTTCAACATGAATAAATCAGCATATTAGAATAAAGGAATAAATTATATTTTATATTACAACATAACAGAAAATGGTTATTTTTAATTTTAACAGTACTGTACAATATTACTGTTTTATTATATTACATTTATTACATCTTATCTTTCAAAATGATGTATGAGATGAGATGTATTAAAATTAATTGAGCATCATAAAGCCAAAAAAGTAGCAAGCCTCCAAAGAAAAGGCCTCTTACAAATGATGAAATTCTTGACAAGGAAAAACGTATTATAAGATGCTTGGCGACCAGAAAAGTATATGCGTCTAATAATATAATTTTACTTGACCAGAAATTACATCTTTATATCTTTTACATCTACTTAACTTGATTAGTTTCAAAGACTTGTCAAGAGCTGCAGAAACATGCCCTTCTCACTTTAAACTGATGTACTATACTATATATGCTTCAGGAATGCTGCAAACCAGTGTGGGCCTTGTCTTAACACATATCTCTGCACATGAAAGGAGTTAAGACATGTCAACACACAAGAGGTCCCCAGGGACTGAATTGTTGATGGTGCCTTTGTGTGGACGCAACTGTCTCGGTGAAAGAGTCCCACAAGCTTTAAACATCACAGCAACCTATGAAGGCAGACTCAAATGTAAGAAAATGATTGCTTTTTTCCCACATAGTCCAATTAGAAAGCTTTCATGGAAAAAAAAAAAGTGTGCAGTGCTGCAATTTCCGCAGTGACTGGGTCAGATACCACCCTGTCCACCTTCCCAGAATGAGTGGTTACATTAATTCATCTACAGGACTGACTGACCTCACCTCATACAAACCAAAAATTACATCTATTGAAGTATCAAAGGCCTGCATTGCTTAATGACCTTTACTTGAACCATGGACAAATAAATACTCTCTGAGCTCAGGTGCTGCCGAGGCTGTATGGCGCTCATGTATTTGATGTCTGCTAAACTTATGTAAGGGAATAGGGCAGGGTGACCTGTATGTGGTAAGACTGGCTGTCTAGTTTCCGAAACACATGATGGCAATGGTAGCAGGACACCCTGGGACAGAAGCACATGGTAACCATGACAGCTTTTCTATTTAAAGTGCTCTGGCAACATCTAGTGGTGAGATCTGTAATATTCCTCATTCTGCCATATGTTCTGTGATGCCATTGAACTATGAAAACTATGAAATCTGATGAAATTCTGCCAAGAAGTGCAATAATCATTTTTATGGGCTTTCCTGAATGCAGAAAGAAAGAAAGAAAGAAAGAAAGAAAGAAAGAAAATAACTACAAGGTTTATTTAAATTTTTTGAGTTATGCTAAAATTAAATAAATTTATGTGTACTTTTTATTTAATATATAATATAATAATATTTATTTTTATTTCTTTTTTTTTTTTTTACTTTATTCATCAAAGAATCCTGAAAAGAAATAGCATAACTGTTTGCAGCAGTTATGAAAAACAAATGTTTCTTGAGCACCAAATCAGGCCAATTTTTAGATTTGTATGAAATATATAAAAAAAAAAATAAAAAAAAAACATTACATTACCATTCTTATTTATTTATTATTATTGTTTATTTATTAGTAAATGATAAATAAAAAAAGGTATATAAGTTTCGAATAATGAGCAGCGCAACCATTTTCAACATTGATAATAATAAGAAACGGTCATTGAGCACCAAATCATTTGATCAAATGATTTCTGAAGGATCACGTGACAATGAAGATATTGTTTTACCTCTGGAACTGGAATTATGTCATTCTCAAATTCATTGTCATCTTTGTTCCCATAGAACATTTAATGTTAGGGTGAAGTCTCTAAAAATGCATGAAACATCAGAAGTAAATTAATAATTCATACACCACATGGTGTCCACAGCTATGACATTCTCATAATCTGACATAAATGCTGAAAGGTTTGCTTTAACTATTCATTCACTTCTATAAAATGTCATGCAAAATTTACATTCTGTGTAACTGATACATGTTAACGTTATACATAACAGAATACCTTTGCATAAAACTGGTCAATGACTAATCAACAAAATGTGATTGATTGTGCTGATGTGCAAAAGGTAATAAACAAATAGGAAAACAATGAAGAATTCAATTTCAACTTCAGGTTCCTTCAGAAACAGACTAAAGGTGTGTAGTTAAGCAATATAAATGCATATGTCATTAGAGATATAAGTGTAAATTAGGTCTCTATTTTAAGTGTCATGGCTAATATATTTTTAGCATAACAATACCTTTCCATTTAAGCACCTTGCTTAGGCCTGTATATGATGCAAAGGAAGAGTTGGAAGAAACCAAAGATACTTGCTTCCATCTAGTGGACATTTTTACAAACTGCACTGGGTATTTTCTGAAAACTTATTTCCCAAATCCATGAAGTGCTCTATGTGTGATCATAAATAGAAGATGAAATAATATCTTAAGATATAATAGTAATATAATAACAAATAGTCACAAACTATTGGTTCACAAACCATTCAGGCACAGTTAAAATGCAACGCCTCATGTATGAAAACATCATCAGGCAAATTCTTTAAAATTTCATTGTTTTGGCATATCATTTGTGAAGACATGATTTATAATATATTCATATTCTATTTTACGTATTTTTTATTTCGGAAAAATATATCTGATTAAACACAAAGTGTTGATGCATAAATGTGTCTACTACTGCAGCAAAACTAGAAAATACAGTAACCAGCATGCTTTGCTGCATCATCCGTCTAGAAAATGTTTCCTAAACATACTTCACAGTGAAAGCAATGTTGTGTAACACTGCTCTGATGAAGTACTGAAAATTGTCCAGATACTATTTTTAGTGGATTTTACTGTATGTGCCAAATATGTTCTATGTTTATGAGCATTACTTAAAAAAATACAAATAAATTAAAAATAATTAAAATAAAGAGCATTTCATATTGAATTTTTTTTATAACATGAAAGCCATGAACCATGATTCTCATCCAAATGTGTTTAGGTACTTATCTGGACCTGTAAATGCCCAGTAGCCTACATGCCAAATATGTTCGATGTAGATGAGCATTATTAAAAAAGATTAAAAATCCATGGACTAAAGTTTACTAGTATGTCTGCAGGTGCCTTCACGGCCTCTAGAGGGAATTTCAGCCTCGGTTTACTCTGACAGCTGTTAGTCCACAAAATAAGTAGAGTTAGTTCTACCATCTACCATCATGATACTTCAGCATTGTCCTTCTGTATATAAAGGAATATCTGAACTAACATCCAGTGTTTATGGAAACCTAATTTGATACCTAAAAACATTTGTAAATGAAGACGTGTTAAGACTGAGATGTTTTGTAGCAATGCAAATTTCGATTCTGGAATGTCAATCATTTTTGGCTATATAAATACATAAAAGTGTGTAAAAGGTGCATTTGTATAGAATAATCTTAATGAAGCAAGTTATTAAGCCTATCAAATTCCAGCAGGGGAAAATAAACAGTATAGCCTAAATAAGTAGGCACTAGTCTAAAAAAAAATAATAAAAAATACATTATACAAGTTATGAGGTAGCTTACAAGAACAAGTTATGCCAAGATCACTTGCAGCACCAACAAAATGCCACTTTAATCCCTTTCAAAAACTTACCACTTAAGAACACTTTCCACCAATATTATTGTTACTAGCCTACCATTAAATACATAACACGTAGCCTTCAAACTGTGAAAATAATTTTCTGCCATTTAGTTAATTCCTTTGTTTGATGATAGTGGTGGTTAACAGGTGATAATAATTAATATGGTGATAATTTAGCAGACACTACATGCTGGTTTAAAAACTGCAATGAAAATGCATGCCTGCTTGGTCATTTTTATTTTAGTGTATTCCATGGTGATACAAAAAATATATAATAATAAAAAATAATAAAACATATTAGAATTATATTTAATAATAAAATAATAATATATTATGATGGTAAAGAGATATTATAACATAATGGCTTATATAGCCTAACATATTTCTATTATTAAAGAGAGAGAGTGAAAAAAAAAACCCGGTAAGAAATGTATCAGCAGGCGCAAAGTCGACATAATAATAAACGTGTATTAGTACTCTCATTATTGCAGAAGGACTCAGTTCCACCATGACACGGTAGGCCTAAACGAAAATCTCGATTATATGAAATGGCGGCAAGAGGAGGAGGCGAGGACGGAAACATGATACAGTACAGCACCACTGCACTGAAGCAATGAGTGAAACAGAAAACACGGAGCGGATCGTGTACATCAGTCTGAATCATCTACGCTTTAAGATCCACACACTACTGGAAGAACGCTCCATTATCTTCGAGCAAGCTGCCCACACTTCAAGTCAAACAGTCGAGAGAAAACATGCAGTGAGCCAGTCTTCTTGACAGCAAGGATGATATTAATGACAACTTATTTATTTATTTATTTATTTATTTAGTGCACTCCATCAGGCATTGTATGGGATAGCCTACTTTTTTATTAGTATTTAAATAATAATTAAATTAAGTACTACATTAAACAATTAAATAATATTATTTAAATATAAATGTAAAAATGCTAGATTTTATAAATATCCTAACATTGGAAATGTGTCATCGGTCATGTGAAAAGGCTACACAACTCAGGAGAATACTTGAACTTATCTGCTTAAATGAGTTATATGACTAAAAAAAAAAAGGAATGCATCACCATCATACATGTCCTTGCAGGTAATTTTTGAAGAAATTAAGTGTATTTAGTTCCTCTGCAGAAAAAATGTGACTAAAGTTGTGCCCAAATACAAATAGGCTACTGGATTTGATCAAGAACTTAGGCTACTTCTCAAAGTATTGGTTAAGTCTGTTATTTCAGATGTATAAATATATTCCCAGAAAATATATTGCCATTTTCCTTTGAATTGTGTGTTTTTTAGTTGTTAAAGACAATTTAATCATCAGTGTTACCAATAAGACAGCTGTATTCAGAATGTAAATGTTTTTAGTACATCATCTGAATATTGCTTTCTCTGTCTTGAAGAATAAGTTGTTGGACATCTTCATAAGGTTGCTATTACAACAATATAGTCTGGTTGACCTATTTGTTCAGAGTGGAAGTCTATGAGTCTTAAATATTACTCTGCCCTCACTGTTTTTCATTCTTTTCCAGCTCTGATTATGCTGGTTCTCAAAATAAATACTTGTTCTCAAGTTAATTTTACCACTGGGGCCTTGACTGTTCCCAGCTGTCCCTCCGCCCATCCACTCTCGAATTGGTCCCTGACCATACATGGTCTTAGTTGAAGAAAGCAGCAGGCCAAGAGAGCTAGGAAGAAGTGATCTGCCACTCAAACAAGCCTGTGTGTGAAAGGGAGGACTCAGAAGCGCTGGCCATGTTACTCCCCCACTGCAAAAATTTACACTGTAATAGTGTAGAGCTAAAAATGGGTGAGGAACTAACAGCAGCGAAACAGAAACTTTACCTAGACTGTATGTTTCACTCAGCTTGTAATGACTTGAATGGCCTTTTAGTAAAAGATACAAATAGCCTAGGTGTTTCTGGGTGTGGATGTTGAAATACTCTTTCTGTTACAGTTGCCAGGTGAGTCATGTATTATAAGCTTCATAAACAAAATTTAACTCTGAAAACTCTGAGGTGAGACTACAGCATTTACATGAATTCCAGGAATTTATCAGCAATATATAACTGAATATAGTCATGTTTCAGAATTGTGATGCATGCTGGTTCACGCAGGAACAAACCTGTTCTTCAAATACTGGATGATATCTAGCCATTTTAAAAGAAGAAAAAAAGTGTAAGTCTGAGCGTAAGTATCCTTAGCAAATTAAAAGGACTGTGTCTGATTCATAAAGTAGGTGTTTTTGATGCTGTTTGAGTTTGTAGTGGGGGATATGATGACATAATTCCTGTTATGTTATTCTAATGAAGTGAGAAACAGCCTTCCTTCCTTCATTCTGATTGTATGAGACACTGCATGGGGTTTAACACTCCTGACTCTTAAAGACTCTATGAAATCACTTTATGAGCACAGCAGTGATCTGTGTTCATCTATTTATTGAAACAGGAAGCTTTTTGTACAGTTTCTAAAATGAGGGCCATGAACCATGATTCTCATACAAAAGTGTTTAGGGTCCCTATTTGTCTCTATCTGTCTGTTATTCTGTTTATCTCTCACTATCAAATACTTAAATCTGTCTGTACATACAGGGGAAATGTACTTTTTTTTTCTGTTTTTTTTTTTTTTTTACAGTGTATGATAATTTAGCGGTTAACGTAGTGTGTGACAGAAGTGGAACATATTTCATGCTTTCACATTCATATAGCCCACAATGTACAAAATATGAATTTAAAGGTTTGCAAGTTTCAGTTTTATCCGCTCATAGTGAAATTAAATTCCACTAATTACACACAACAGATGATTAGTTACAAGAAAATATGCTGAATCCAATAAATATATTACATGTAAAAAAAAAAGTTTGAAAACATGCATTATTCAAAGAATTTAAAATATACAATTAATTAATTAAACGTTTTTTGGACTTTTTGAAATTTGTTTGAATTTGATTTTAAAAATTGTTTTCTTGGATAATAATAGAACTAACAAACATCTCAACTTTGAGAATCAATTCTCTAACTGTGTAAATGTGATACGCCTTATTGTCTTATAAATAATGTAAACTGAATAAATGGATGATCAACCCAAAGAACAACCACAAATATCATGAACAATAACACTAACTACTGATAAAATGATTCTTATCAACCCACTTCCTGCTTTTCTGGCTCTCGTTGCACTTTTCGGTCTCTTTTTATTTCTCCAGCTATTCCTCATGGATTCTCTCCGTCCCATATGTCTGATTTAATAGGGCTTGTATCATCCCAGCACATCCCTAATTCTTTGTCTATTTGAGTAATATTAAAGGGATAGTTCAGCCAAAAATTAAACTACTATGATCATTTACTCACTCACTTACTCACTTTTTAAACCAGCAAGGTTTTATTTCTGTTGAATACAAAAGGAGAATTTTTTTCAGAATGTCAATACTGCTCTTTTCCATACGAGAAGTAAATGATGATCAGGGGCTTTCAAAAAGGACAATGAAAGTTCTATTTAAAAGTATTTAAAGTAGTTGTATGTGTTATTTTTACAGCTTGACAGTCCCTAGTCACTATTCAATTTCACAAAGTAAACCAACAACATGAAGGTGAGTAAATGAGAGACTTTTCATTTTTTGAGTGAGCTGTTCCTTTAATGATGAGCAAAAGACTGACAGTTAACTGACGAGATTTCACTATACAGTAGCATCCTACAAGTAAAACACCCCTGAGTCAGAAAGCCTACTCATTCTTGACATTACTCATGCTCTGAAAAACATTAACGCTCTCTGTGAGAGAGCAGAAAGATGAGCACCAGTTCAACAAGAGAAGCAGGATATAGGGACAAAAGACTGTCACAGTAACACTGCATGCACCTTCCGTTATAAATCACAATAGATCTGATTGACAACAACAGTACTGCAGATTAAATATCAATAAGACACTCTTATGCAGTCATTGCTTTATCTTTTTTCTGTATGTCATAATATGACAAACTTCACCATTATTGCTTCTAGATGTTTGTGCACAAATAGAAAAAACATCATTCAGTGTGTTTTAAATACATGTTATCACTGATTACCTGTCAGTAAACCTAATTCTGTACTTGTGCTGCAAGGGGGTGTTTATGCGCTTGCACACACTCTCTGCATTTATCATTTTATTGTGTGCATTGCAGAAGGAGGTAATAATTAAACAGAGCAGCTGAAGTCAACTCATTTTTAAAAGGTGAAACTTGCTGTCTAATCAGCCAAATACCTTTCATGTTGAAGATTTCGAAAGCTGCTTATGTTTCTTATGTTAAAGCTGGTTGTATGTTTCTTCACAAACAAAATGAGAAAATATAAACAATCATACATGCTTCACTACAGAAGGCCGATATGAAAAAAAGTGCATGAGCGTAAAATAACAATAGCAAATGATACCAAACTAAAGTCATGAGGTGTGAGTGTGAACATGACATCTATAATAATACAGAGTATGTATTTAGAATAGGATAAGGTTAGGTTTGGCTAGTAAGGTGTGGTCAAGGCGTAGTAGTCCTTTTCTTAGCTTTGTCAACAGTTTATTCAAGGAAAGAATTCACAAACGTGTGTCTTAGATCTGTAGTTTTTACTAGTTGATAGATCACTTGGGTGGCATGGAATAATGCCTTCCTTGTGAAAAAAAAAAAATACAAATTTTTGGCAGTTCATCAGCTACTGACTTCAGAAGACTTGGGATATTGCACCATAAAAGTGGTCCATACAGTTAGGAGTTTTTGTTATATAGCTTAACAGCCCCTGGTTACCATTCACTTTCATTGGACAGACGAAATGGCAATGGAAAATATGTTTGTTAGTTTTTATTTTTTTGTGAACAAGCAGATGACGTTTGGTATATCTGGATCATGAAATGTATAGGGGCCAAGGCTGTTGATGGCCTTGCAGCCCAACAACAGCATTGTGAATGGATGCACTCAATGGTTAATGACAGCAGACCAATGAGGAATTAGCAGCAATAATCTAGTCAAGAGATAATTCAAAATCCGAATGATTGTGGCCTATGCAGCAAGAAGAAGCTACATACAGCTGATGAAAGTATTCAGAGAGATAATACTGAAGGGCACTCATCAGGCTTTAAGAGCGAAAAAAAAAATTGATTTACATTAATTTATAATCTAAAATCTAATTTCCACCCTAATAAGTACATCAATAGGTTACTTGAAATTTCAAAATAACATCCATAGTGAAATACATGTATCATTTAAGGTGTCAAGACAATACAAAATAACACTGAAATCAATGTACCATTTATTACAACAGCAATTCATCAGAAGCCATATTAGCTGGAAAATCTTTATTTTAAGCAAATGGTTTGCCTGGAGGCACCTGCACCGCACAGAGTGAGTGTAGTGTGCCAAAAAATGATCAGGTTTCCTCGTCACACAGTGGCTTGTGATAAGATCCTTATAAAAATAGGGCTTGTAGTGCACTTCTGCCTCACTGAAGAATCTATTCTAATATATAACACAGGCAACCTCACATTACCCCATTAAAATTCCTTTGTTCTGACTAAGACTTTGTTATGGTTACAGATGTCTGTCTGAGCTGCCACTTTTTCTCAGGCAACAGAGGTGAAGCATGGAACGTGTAGAAATTCCCCTGCAGAAATCCATTGACAGGTACTTAAAACCTAAAATTGAGAGAACCCCTTTAAAGTCAAAACTGCGCAAGAACCTAATAATGCTCAGCTTAAGGTGGACTTTAGAACTTGTATGTGGATAATGACAAACAAGCCTCAACTTTGACCAAAACATTTAGTCTCTCTCATCCAGAAACAAATGAGCTGAAGTTTTCTGTATTGACAGAGAGCCTGTTGTCATACCTGCTTGTTCTGTACAGTATGTGTTGGTAGGTACAGATATAAACCCTGACAAATGAGAAGGCGAGATAACAATGGCGAGGAAGATGAAAGAGAAATGGCAGAAAATGGGACGTTTGACAGACAGAGAGGGGAGAGAGGGGGAGGCAGAGAGGGCAAATGCAACCAATGAATAAATATTCATGTTCACCGACAGAAAGGTTGCAGTGTGCAAAATTTCCAGCCTTTTGCAATGTGAGTGGGAGATACCAATGCAGAACAGAGAGGGGGAGGAATGAGAGCATTTACAAGCCTGAAGAATGATTCCACTGATCAGGAGGTCCTCAGAAAAATGTACTTGCAAATCGAAACAGCCCGTTATTGTTTGTTCAGATGTGTCACAAACGAGCGACTCTTAAATAACGATTCTTTCCAGTCTGTTGGATACAAAGAGGTTTTAGTGCACTGACATATTTCTGGGGCTTTTGAAGATACATAAGGCTGCAGATTGTAGGGTAAAATGTCAGTAGAACCAGAGGGTGAAAATCTGAACCACATCTGCTGCTGTTGTGCATGAGTTGCTTGGCAGAAGAACTTTTTTTTTTTGTCCTCACCGAATGAGAGATATTAGAACATCTAAACCCTGTCTGAAGTGCATAGGGCTTTTAGAAATCAGTCAATGTCCTTTGGCATTTTCCAGACAGATTCAGCACTATATGTTGAGTGGTTTTGTAACAATAAGACTGATCGTACACACTTGGTCCTGTTTTGTGGCAGGCTCATTCTTCTGTCAACAGCAATGTGAGATTTACAAACATGCACAGAACGTTCCTGCTGATACTGTCCAAATTCTTTCACAATGATTACAAATGATCAAAAACAACAAAAAAATCTTCTAAGAATGGAATTCACGTGTTTCCTTTGCCATCAAATAATCACTTTTTTTCCCTTTGAAACCTTGAATTACTAAAGTGTAAAGAGAACAACTGTTTCTTTTTATTTCAAAACAAGAATATAAATTAGTTATTCGTTATAAAATTTAAATCAAAATGAGGTGTTTTTAGAGAACTACATATTTTTCTACTACAACATAAATACTTGGCACATTTGAATTTGTCATATTGTTAGTACACTATGCTTGCATCAGCGATATGCCCACTTCTGCACCAAAAATTAGGCAAAAAAATAGTAAAGTCTGAGCAATAAAACAGTATGCCCGAAATACCTGGATATGACCAGTGTAATTTTATTATTATTTATATAGTATAATAGTATTGATTAATATTTTGAATTTGAAAAATTAAAATGCAAAAATGTATTTATTTATATTTATTTATTTAGAGTTTATATAATTTTATATGATTTTGTCATTTGTATTGTTTTTATTTCTAATTTTAATTCATGTTTTTAAGTTTTCCATCTAATATTTATATTTTATTTTATCTTCATTTCAATTACCAAATTTTCATCTAATTTTTATATTTTATTTTAGCTTCATTTCAATTACCAAAAACATTTTTTAATAGTTTTAGTGAACAATGACAGGCACACTAACAATATTATTCATACTACACACATTTCTATTTTATAGAACTTACTACGTCATTTGAGATATTCTTCAACAAGTGCAATACATCCTCAGACAACAGATAAATATTATTGTGTATTACACAAAAGCAGTTGTACAAAGTTATAGGTAAAGCCTCTTTATGGGTACTCTATCCAGTGCCTGATTAGAAATCATAAAACTGCTTTTACAGTGTATTTCACTAACCATGAAAATGTTATTTAATGTATTTTAAATACATATTACATAAAAAAGGTGCACCTCTTCCATAAGAATAAGGTTTAAAGGTGTGATTGAGAAAATCCAGTGGTGAGGAGAATGGGAAAGGATGAATGAGTGAGTTCTGCTGAAAACTGTGGGCACGTTAGGGCTGATGCTAAGGGAGAGCGGCACCTCCTACAGACAGCATGATTAATGAACACACTGATGTGAACCTCTGAATATGATGAAGCCTAAACTAAACCAGTCCTCATGGGAGAAATGCTAGCAGACCAGCACAACAGGCACCACAACTCTTGTTGAGTGGTTTCCATCAACTGGAAAATATTTATACGTGAACTGGACAACCATGAACGAAGCTGCAATCCACCCAACTCACATGTAATAAGTGTAAACTTCTACAAGAATGTCGGCTTGCTATACTATCTAAAAACAGACATATTTTTTATGGATCTAGCCAGTATTTCCTGTTTCATGTTGCATGTACATACATCCAAATGTAAACATATTCCCTTAGATGAACTATTTTAAACGAGGGTTGATGTTAGGAGTCATTGGGTTTATTATCTTTTAATGTGGCATTGTAAACAAAATCCTCCCTTGGGGACAATGAAGGGGCCATCGAGGTGAAATGGAGAAATTAAGTGACAGGGTAAACATACTGACTTTGCTGCAGGTCACCTGAGGTATACTTCCTCACCCCCAGCACAGGAAGACAGACCACATGAAAACAGGAAACTCCACTGCTCTAATACATCAAAGAGCTACTGTGCATAGGTGAAGTCCTCAAAATAGCCGTGCCAAACTCAAGGCAGATAATGGACTTTTTGTGTAGGCTACAGAGGGTTATAAGTGATAATAAATTTGAAAGTCATATTTCTAAATTATAATATAGATATATAAACTGTGGAATACATAAATAAAATAAACAGTGGAATGGTCTAGAGGCACATTTTTTACAAGTTGAAAAGTTTTATTTTTAGAACGCGAGATGATGCAAAAAAACAGTCAAACACTTTCATCTAAAATGAATGGAAAAGCATTGCAAAACGTGTTCTGCGTGGTCGCATTTACCTTTATGGTGAAATTCTCAACTGAATTCTGCAGGATCTGTAATTTTTTGTGAGTTGAAACATTCCCCATACAGACTTTGTATCAATTTTGTTAAACTTTTAACATGCAAATTTGACATGTTGACGAATATAAAGCTCCTTTGTTAGGAAGTGACCTCTTGAGTTAGTGTTTCATGTATTGACATTGGGAAATACCCCTTTTTTGCTAATAGGACCACGCCTTTAGTGTTAAAAAAAAATAAAAAATCAAAGCTGTTATGAAACTGGATTTTGATGAGTAGTACTACCTATCAAAAACGAAACTTCTAAGTTCACACTACATCTTAAAAGTACATGCATGCACAAGATGCTGAAAAAACAGTGAGTCGCAGCACAGTGGTCAAAGACATCTGTCTAATGCGTGCTTACATAATGAAACACCAAAAAGATTTTAAGTTCTTAATTTTTTTTAATGCATGTAAACTAGATGGACATCTGCATCTTTTTCAGACGTGTTTGTAGCCTTATGTATGGACAAAACAACCTGCATTCATTTACTAGTGTGAGAATGGAAAATGTTACTGCAAAACAGAAAACAGGCCTTTACCACTTAGTCATTTTTCCTACAGAAGTGTCAGAGATCACTGTCTAGCTACTAGCAATATGGTCAACAACATTTACACGGAAACAAATACTAACAAATGAGAGTACTATGAGTGTTGTTTCATTTTTCTTTCTACGCTGTAAGTTGTGATTTCCTTTCAGCACCGGTCTAGGTTGGGCCCAGTGGTGTTCATTATCGGCTTCATTATCAAACTGAAGGGCATCAGATGATGTGCAGACTATCTTACTCAGGATGCATGTCAAATTAGGACACAATTCCCCAATGTCACTTAGCACTTTAAAGACTACAGAGAAGGAGAGGGGGAAGGTTAGTGCGTTTGCTCGGTAAAATATTATCATGAAGCACTCTTGACTCTTCACATGGCTCCACGGCTCACTTTACAGATGTGGTTTCTGTTGAACTCTAACAGAAGGTGAACACATCAGGATGAAGAACGATCAAGAGAAACTGGAACTCTAAATACAAATAAATCTCAACTGTATCAGAGAACAAGGTTTATTGGTGAGCACACACAATCAGGAAGGCGGGAGGAACAAAGTGAGAGTGAAGGGGGGAAGGGTGGAAAGAAAAAAGAGAAGGGGGAGGGGGTGGAGAAGGACGCTGGGCGGAGCTGTTATGGGGGCCCTTGTTCACATTTATCACCCATAATGAAGATGGGTGAGGGGCCTTTGCAGTACCCAGCACCTCTGCCATGAGGGACACTAAACACACCTTTAATGAGCCTCGAGACAACGAACAAGCATGGGCGGCACCCACGATCTGTCCAAACACATGTACACCAGCGGGGTATGCCATTAAATTCCCAAAAAATGATCATAATTCAATTTGTGGTTTGATGCAAGTGCAATTATTAATAAGAAGTATGCAAATTGTGTCAAAGCCTTCATTCAGATGTGCCGCAGGAGATGGAGATTAGTCGACCGAGAGCACCATTTTTAGATTAAATAGGTTGTTCATAATTCTTCATTTGTCCTTGTAAGCCATGATTTACTAGAAGACATCAAACTCATAAAATAAATGCTTTCATCAGAAGGATTTTTATTATAGACTATGCTAAGACTGTGATAGTGAAGAAAATCATTCAGATGTTTACAATGAACGTACAATACTTGATGTCGCAGATCCAAGGCAGAACTGTACACAGTTGCATAAAACAGCAGCAGAACAAAGGAATAAGCATCACAAATGGAAATGGGACATTGTAACTCTGTTGCCTGTTGGCTCCAGACATCACACAGAAATAGCTGCTGAGCCAGTAGGTGTGGTGCCATGGCAACTGGGGCTCAGGTTTGATGTCACAACGATTCACCATAGCAACCTGTCACAGCATGAGGTCAGTGTTGCCATGGAGACACACCAACTGAGCAATGGGCTTGCCTCTTTTTAGCAGTGTGTGTGTGTAAGGAAGGGAGGGTGCAAACAAGCCATGTTAAAAAATGCACCGCCGCAGCCAGCACATTTCCCCAATTAACATTCAGCTTATTCACGCAGGTGTTTCACTGTTCTGGCCCAGTGGAGTGAATCACAGTCTCAAAATCTTGATGAACAAACAAAATGTTGGTATTTACATATAAATACATCCTTCCAAACAGTTTGAACCACTTAAAGGGGCCATGAACTGGGAAATCAAAATTCCCTTTATCTTTGGACATATAAAAGGTCATTGTACAATAAAAACATCCTGTAAGTTTCAGAACTCAAAACTTTCTCAATAGTCTAAAAACAGCTTATATTAAAAACCAATCTGACAAAAAGACAGGTTGTTGAATGAGCCACTTTATGACGTAATAGTGTGGCTAAACACCGCCTCCACAGAAGATCAACGCTTGCTTCTTTTTTACCTGTCTAGCCCCGCCCACCGATTCTACATCACTGCCTGTTTACCCCCCACCCACCGATTCTACATTATTGCCTGTTTAGCCCCCGCCCACCGATTCTACATCACTGCCTGTTTACCCCCCACCCACCGATTCTACATTATTGCCCGTTTAGCCCCGCCTACTGGTTGTACATCACTGCCTTTTTAGCCCCACCTACCGATTCAAGCATGTATTCTAAGACTATAGACTACCCTTAAAAGAACTTTGATGTAGTGTAAATAATGAGAACTCTTTTTTTAAGTGGTCACTATTGCTTTGTCTGTTATTACAGATTGTTTGATATGTACAGAGTTTTTATGCATTTTTAACCTAAATCACAGCAGCATCCTTCTATGAAGGAACATACACATCTGTTAGCCAATCATAGCAGTGGGTGTTTACTTGCGAATCTACAATATGCCACACCTATTTAAATAAAGTGTTCTAATGAGGGTGGTCAAAACAGGACAGAAAATTGCCTTTTACTTCTAAATTATGATGCTTTTTGATTTAAAAATCTTTATAACATTATAAGTTGACCACAGAGAACAGTAAAAAAATAATAATAAATAAATACATAAAATAACAAAGGCAGTTTATGACGCCTGTAAACTGTATTTCAACAGTCCAACAATGTTAAATTGGACAATTTCCACTCAGAACCTAGAAGTCTTAGTCTAAAAACATGATTGTTGTTGGATTTTGAGGACTGGAGCTTTGGGGAGGGTCGTGTTTGTGTTTCTCTCTCAGACGCCTGACCTACAGCCCACGCTCATGAATAAGCATGTGGTGCAAAACACCCCTCTCCTTCAACAGAGCCTTTCACTATAGAGAGACATTGTGTAGGGGCCCATTAAGGATGAATACAAGCTTTAAAGCCTGAAGCAACACGCGTGTGCTGTCACGCTTAACCCAGCTGTATGTTATGAAAACTACAGGAACAGACTTGACTTGAGCCCGAGCTCAAACGTTTGTAGTTTTATTTAGCAGAGTATCTCAACAGCTGAATGAAATGTGAGACCATGTAGGGTAGTACTGGGTGTTGGGTGCCACCTAGTGGGGCCCTTTAGCAAATCTGATACTGTTAGGCTGTAGTTGCATCCACACACGTACACAAAGGGCTTAATATGATCTAATTATATTGAGACAGCACAGAGTCATATAAGAGCTTCAACACAACCCCTGATTATCCACTGAAACATGCAGGCAGTCAGCGACTTCTCAGTTCTCATCTGCTTATCATGTTTATCTGCAAAAATCTTACTCTCAGGTCAGGATAAACTGTATATAAAATTTAAAAAGACAAATGAATACCTTCATTTATTTATAATAATTTGATTACATTTAACCACTTATTTTAGAAGCTAGATTCTAACTAAAATATACATACAGAATATAGAATTTCAGAATAATATAAAGGGATGTAAACAAAATAACAGGATGCAGTTGTTCATGATGTTCCTGTTTTTTGGTTCAGGTTTTCTTTGAATTATTAATGCAATCTTTGTGCTTTCGAAACCCTAGTAATGATATAATAATTACTCATAAAGCTATAATAAAGCTGCTCAAACTCACTGCACCTGCATCTACTGGCACTTAAAGACTCAAATCTGTCCAAATGTCTTGGATTTTGTGGACTACAAATGTTTCACACTTGTATGTATATCCACCCAATTTATGCACCACCCAGTTCTATATTATATTCTTCTGCAGAAATCATACAGACCCTCTGAACACCTGGAACCTTACTTTTAGGTACTTTATATAATATATAATCATCATACACACCATATCACATATCGCAGAGACAAGTCCCATCTGACCACTGAATGACTGCCTATATATTGTTTTTGTCTTTATTCCTTTTTGATATTACCTATTGAAAACTGTGCCTATGTTAAGCTTAACAAGCTAAGCTGTTTCTTTTAAGCCAAACGGAATATATCAATCTTAGCTTTATCTTTTAAATTAAATATTTTTAAATATGTATATAATGTATGCATTTGTAGATCTATATTTGAATATAAAGTTGTTTTGAATTTCAACAGTGATTTAGATGAACTACTTAAAAATCAATTGTGAAGAAAAACAAAAATGACATCAAAAATCTCTTGACTTTGTACACTGTGCCAATGCAAGCAAGCATGACAAGAATAAGATTGCATTAAACTGCTGCACATACCGCATTAAACATTATGCTGAAGTTAAATGAACACTTTGCAAAATATTTATTTAATTATTTTAAAAAGTGTGCCTTTTCAGCCAGCAAGGGAATTTGTAAATTTTGGAACTGAAATGAGGGAAGTGGACACCTAAAGTAAACAGCCAAGAAGTCAGAGTTAATAGTCAATGCTGAGAGCCAAACGTCAGTCTGATTCATCAGCTACATGACCAATAAACTAAAAGCAAGACAACCATATTTATCTATTTGTAGAAGAAACTTCTTCTAAGAGATTAAGCAAGAATTTATTATGTAACTTTTCCTTATTAAAACACTAACATGTATTTGGCTATGCAGTCTGACAAAGGCTCAGCATCTGTTCACTGGTGCCTTTCAAAGAATGTAAATACACAGGAGCCAATCGGAGAACCAAACAAGCCCCACTCTACTTTACTGAGTTTTGGGGAAGGAAAGAGCCGGTTCAAAGGTTAAACAGAGATGTAGACTGAGCAGGATTAGACTGCTAAAGTAACCAGAACCAGGTGGTGGAGTTATGCTTTTATGCTGCAGGCCAGTTTAATAGCAAAAAATTTCATACTTATAACTGAAAACCCAGTTTTTAGGATTCAAAAATTCTAGATTAATCCAAACACAAGTGTCAAACATGAAACCTTTATGAACTTCAACTGATTGGAAATATCAAAGTTTTTATTAGCTGTCATTTTGAGTCACACATTGTAAACAATTTTTTGTGTTATTTTTCATTCCTATAGAAACGGATGGATTTATTTTTTCTCAACCAACCTTGAGCTCATCTAATGTATCATATGATCTGGTACAGTACACTGTTGCCTTCATTCATTGTGCTGAAGATGAACACAAAACTGCGATGTCTTTTTAAAATTTGTCGAGTCAAATTTAATTGACGTACCAGGACTACACCATTAGATATTGAATTAGTCTTCCCCGGACTGACATATTCATTTGTGACTCAATCAGAAAATGCCATCTCAAAGGACACACATACGGTTACTTGTAATATAACCTCTGACAACTGGAATGAGAGTGCCTTCTGAATGGGTTACTTCTTTCCGAGAGACAAACTGCAATACAAAAAGAAGATTTTGTCAACATCAACTATATTTTTACCCAATGTAATTAATTAAGAAATCACAAAAATGCACTTTTTCTTTTTGAAGAGGCATATAGTTCTTACTTGTTAAAAGAGTCGTCCTGTAGATTCAGAACCAAACTATCTGCGCTCAGGAAAACCCTGTTCTGTGAAGCCGCCACCTGGAAAAAACCTTCATCTGGTCAGGGCTTTCAGAAAGGACATTAAAACATTCAGCTTTTTCCAAAAGGAATTGAATAAATGTTAACCCAACAAATGCCATCCAAGACCAGCTGAACTTTGGCAGTACTGCTAGTGAACATCAAATATTTACATGGATGAAGTGTACGGTTTACATCAGGAAAACTCATTAAAATGATGAATAAATAAAATGAAGTGAATAATAACATCGTACCGTTTTGGCGATGTTCTGCGCTGCTCTGATTCTTCTGAGTTTAAGGTATCCAGGGTTCTTTGTGACAGCCTTCCCTAACTGTCAATTAGACCAGATCAAACTAAAGTTCTCATATTATTCCTTTTCTCACATGAATAATATTTACATTATATAATACTATTCTAATATAATAATTATAATTGTATAATATTAATATACTAATAAGAAAATTAAAAATAACACATTTAAAATACCCATGACATTTGGACTTGTGAGTGTTTGGCAAAAGTAAGTATTTTTAGGTAAGAAGCTCAAACCATTTTGGCTGCCTGGGCCTCTCCTTCAGCTTGGATGATTTTCTGCCTCTGTTCTTGTTTTGCTTTCTCCACAAAGAACTGAGCTCTTTGCGCCTCCTGCTGGGCTGGAAGACCATAAACACTTTTTATTACAGTAATTATGCCCATATATTGTGCTAGAGCACACAAGAGCCTTATTTTACCAACCAACTTGTTTGGCCTCCACAGCCGCTGTGTACTCCTTGCTGAAGCTCAACTCTGTGATGGCCACGTCGTCGAGAATAATGTTGAAGTCCTTAGCGCGTTCAAAGAGATCCCGTCGGATGAGCAGAGAGACCTGCACGAAATCAGTGGAGAAGATAGATTAAGAATATAATAATTTTTAGACTGTAATTTGGAGATTTGCCTTCTTTTGAATATGGTCTGTTCATGTCTAGAATATGTGAAAGTCTTTCAAAACTGAGTAACAGATTGTGAGAAAATACTAACCTGGGCTCTTTGTGTAATTAGTTGGGATGCGTTAAATTTGGCGACCACACTCTTCAGAACTTCATTTACAATGGACGGCAGCACGCGCTCATCGTAGTCCTTCCCCAGATGCTGGTACATGACAGGAAGGCTGGAAGCCACAGGTCGTGACAGCACACGTAATGCAATGTTCACCATCTGCAGGTCTGATCACATTACAACAACATTACATATTCATGTAAGAAATAACAACTTGAAGGCTTACGGATTTGGTAGCCACATTTAAATAATAGGTGAACGAATTATGACTGTTGAAATGAAAGCAAAAAAAGCATGACTATGACAATGAAATAAAATTTTAAAATGTACCTTTGCTTCCTGTTAAAGATGATATTTTTCTTGGTTTCGCTCTGATATCATATATGATTGGATATTGAAACCATGGTATCCTATAAGAACAATGATATTAACTGTTTTGTTTTTTTAAGCTTCAGCTTTCCTTTTTTATTATGGTGATATATGAAAAAGGGTTTGCTTTCAAAGAGAACAAGTATAGAAAACTGTTCAACAAGTCTGAAGTGGAAAAAATTACCTGAAGTGGAGACCCTCAGAGAGGACTGTATCCATCTGCATCCCTCCAATTCTATTAAAGATAACTGCACGCTGACCACCCTCCACTAGAAACAAGACAATTTGCGTGAGTGATGGCATTACCAGTCCTCTAAATTTATTATATTAATTTCAAAAGTTTAACGTTCAAAAATATTTTGTCCAAAAAGCCTCTTATGCCCATCAAGGCTACATTTACTTGGTCAAAATACTGTAAAAACAGTTATATTGTGAAACATTATTACAATTTAAAATGTTTCCTATATTAATAGATTTTTTTTATTAATTTCTGTAAAAGCAAAGATTATTTTAGCAGCCATTACACCAGTCTTTAGTGTCACATAATCCTTCAGAAATTATTCTAATTTATTAATGCATGGTTTTCCTTCTGGAGCACCGGTGGGTATTTGAACCTTCTGTAATAATTGCATATGAGTCCCTCAGTTGTCCTCAGTGTGAAAATATGGATCTCATAATCATAGAGTAACTTTTGGAAAAGTGTTCAAATATGCAGAAGATGCTGGAAAACCAAAGAATGTGCAGGACCTGGGGGATTTTTCTGAAGAACAGCAGGCAGCTGAACTGCTCAGGACCAACGCAGGACTCATGAACAACTATCACAAAACAGAAAAGCAGTCGTGGATCATCCAGGAAACGACATACAGTATTTAGATTCAAGGGTGTGTAAACTTTTGATCGGGGTCATTTTTAAAAATTCAGCTACTTCTCTTTCTTGTGGAGTATATGTGAACATCTGTTATGTGAAATAGCTTTTTCAGGACAGTACTGAATAAAACATAACATGCAATTTTCAAGAGCTCTCTTATTATCAACATATTTCTTATTATTATCAACATATTTGCATATTCTGCAAGGGGTATGTAAACTTATGAGCACAACTATATATATATATATATATATATATATATATATATATATATAAATATATATACAAAACTTTTATTCATGATTTTTTCGATCAATAGAAAGTTCAAAAGAAAAGCATTTATTTAAAATAAATATTTTACTGTCAATTTTGATCAATTTAATGCTGAATTAATTTCTTTCAAAAACAAAAGCATGATCACAAACTTTAGAATAGTAGTGCATAAATTTGCTCTAGACACCTGAGCTTTATTTCTAATACCTTTTTTATGTAATACTTTACACTACTGTAAAACTGAATTACCTGTATATGTGGCCTCTTTGACTCCATAAGCAAGTGCACCTGCTCCAATTAATAACTTTAGACCAAGTCCAGCCCCCTTTGAGCCAGAGGACATGCGTCCGGCGAGATCCTTTAGGTTCTGGAGCAACCTCTGTGAGATTACAAAATAATATTCATTTTCAGTGGAAATTACATTGACAATATTAGTTATATATCAGCAGTAAAATCTGCACAGACATGGTCTTACCAAAAGGGTTAAATGTTACGACAGCGCCATCATTTGATACTTAATGGGTATAATTAATCAATGCTAGAATTTTCCAGCTTTCTATTTTTAACGTTGCCCTATTAAAGTGTTAATATTAATAACCATTGTCTGGGAAATTACTTTATTAGCTGACATTCTGATTCAGATCATGGAAGCACAGAAACTGTGATAAACAAATTTGGAAACCCTGCATAAAATTGATTGTATGTCTACATCAACTACCTAGTATGTATCTAGTGTGTAATAACTACCTAATATAATGTAATAAATCCCTAATAACATTCAAACGGGCCAGATGTGGACCGGATCTGGGCCAACACTTTGTTGCTGTCTGGGTAACTTAGCTGTTAACGTTACAGGTGATATTAAACGTCAAAGGCCGAATTAAGAGGCTTTTAGAGCAGCCGGTAACAGGAGTCAGGACTTCAGTACAGGTATTCAAAGTCAGAAACTGTTTTTCAGAAACTATTACTATTCTAATCCCTATTAATAAGTCTAATTTTAGTTTAGATATCTGTGTAGGGCTCTGACAGCACGTCTAATCTTAAAATGCGCTTTAGTGTATGAGCAGATCAATGTACAGTACTGTATATGTAACATTCTCTTTCTCTTCCGATTTCTGTTGCCAAGCTGAATGTGACAGTGTATAAAAAGCTGACCGTTTCATTACTGAGCATTTATAAAATTATCATGGTATAAATATTATTATTTTTTTTAAGAAATAAGATAGTATACTCACGTTAGGCTCTTTATTAGCCATGCTTGCAAGATCTACCCAAGGTCGTCACTAACAACTTCCGCTCAAACTTGGAGGAATTATGGGTAATGTAGTACTCTTGGTTAAATACACGTTTTGGACATTACTACATAGAGAACGGATAATCTTTATAAAGCAATTATATGCTAGGTCATATCCAAGACTATATATTTAATTTAAAACTTTTCTGATGTAACTGGACCCAAATGACAGCCATTAAGATATTTTAAATGGATAAAGATTTGTGCTCTAGTTAAGTCCATGTGATTAATGTAAAAATCTAAATGCACAAACTGTTTTAAAACAACTAACTGTTTTTGATTTGTTCTTATTTTCTACTTTTTTTATGTCATGTTCATGGACATGCAATGTGTGACATTAAAATTGGCCACAAAGACATTTATAAGAACACTCATTCTGCCTAGAAAGACTTATGGAAAAATGCGAGAGAAAGCATTAATATGAATATTTGAATCCATAATTATATAATTTATTTTAAAACACAGCCTATCTTACAGTTTAACTAAAAAACAAACAAACAAACAAAAAAACAATGACACCATGAATAACCACACAGACTGAGAGCAAACCTTTTAAAAACAGCTGATAATGAAGCAGTGTACATCGCAGGATTGAATTATAGAAGGAGAAGAAGAAAAATATACAAACAGGTAATTTACACAACCAGGTTGTCATGAGCTTGATAGCTCTTATGTACAAGTCCTTATCTGCCATAAAACTGGTGTGACCATTTGTCTTGAAACTGGGTTTTACTGAAATGTTCCCTTTAATGCTGTTTCCACAGCGCCTCAGAGGAAATACTCATTATGTAGAGTGTCTCCTCTGGCTACTCAAACTTGTAGTGATGGGTCCATCCTCTGGAGTGACAGTAGAAAAAAAAAATGTAAAGGTTCCATGTCTCAGACGTAGAAGAGTCGTACCCGGGATGTGCTGACATGAAGATCGTCATCATAAAACTTGGTCTCTATAACAACATTACCACTGCAAGAGACAACATTTAATGTCTGATTAATCCATGAACAACTTTACAAATATCTAATATGTAGAATATCAGATTTTATTCTCCCAAGAAAACTCTTACGTTAAGACATTTGCAGGCATCATCTGTGACTCTGGTGCAGCTTCTATCAAAGACTGCCATGTGTTTGTAGAATTAGGAATCACAAAGCCAAACTCAAAAAACCACTCTGAAAAAAAAGACAAGGTACATGTGTAAGTGCTTTGTTTTCACAGTCAGGCTTTCTAAAATCTTTTCAATTCAAAGATTTCAATTCAAGTCAAACTGCAAAAGGTTTTCACATAACACAGATAAAGTAACCTGACAAGTCTGGAAATGTATATTTTATATAATATCAGTCTAATTCCACAAAACCATGAAGGCAAGCATATATCAAAATGTAAATGGCCAACTGTTGTGAATTAGTGGTGAATGTGTAATAAATAGTTAATTGAAAGAAATCTTAGAAATCTTATATGAAGCAACGGGAACAGTTTTTGTAAGTGAAGAAAACAAAAATAACGACTTAATTCAACAATTCCTTTGTCAACAGTCTCCTTTGTGTCTCTTCATATCACTACATGCTGTGTATGCTCTTCTGTATCATCCGCACCACAAGGATGAGACTGTTGACAAAGGAATTGTTGAATTAAGTTGTTATTTTTGTTTTCTTCGCTTACAAAAAGTGTTTCCGTCTCTTCATATAACCCAGATTGCACGTCTGATGGCAGATGGAGTATTCTGACGATGACTTTCATACATTTTATGGGCCTTGACACTGCTATTTACTTGGCAGTCAATGGGACAGTCACAGGCCTCCTGGTTTTCATCCAAAAAATTAAATTGTGTTCCGAAGATGAACGAAGCTTTTACGGGTTTGGAACAACATGGGGGTAAAGTGATTAATGACAAAATGTTCATTTTGGGGGTGAGTATCCCTTTAAGAATAGTATAAATACATGTTTAAATGTTTCACAAGTTACATGCACCTGTGATTTGGATTCCATTAAATCACAATATGATGAAATATTGTTCATCATCTGTTTGATTAAATCTTTAATTGATTTTTCCGTACATTTCTGCCATATGTACATAAACCGACAGTAACCAATGATAACCTACTACTAAATATTGTAGAAACTTAATTTTCTGTAAAGCTGCTTTTCAACGATCTGTATCGTAAAAAGCGCTATACAAATAAACTTGAACTGAATTGAATTAAATTAAATCGAAATCTAACTAAACAATGACTATGATATGAAGGTCACATTAATGCAATATCATGATCACATTTTTAGCAGTGTTTAGTTAGAATGTTAATGTTTATGTATGTTTTTAAAACCTCTGTAGCAAATATGAGAACGTATGGTTAGTATTCAGAAATAAAGATGGTATATTAACCATTTTTTAACACTAGTCTTGTGACAATCTTTTTTGTGTGTGACTTTTTTTTTTCTTTGATTTCAGCGGTGACACTGTTAAAATGGATTATGTCCTTTTTTTATCAATGGACAATGAGAAAAGTCATGGAGCTCCTTACTTGAGAAGACATCTCAGTGTTAGATCATTTTAATCATACAGTATTTCAGAAGCAGCCACTTTATAAAAGAGAGCTCTAATGTTACTGTACTATCATCACTGCTATTCCTTATCACTAAAGTGCAATGTGCAAGAAAGAATTAGAACAACCTTCTAAGCACTGGCCTTTAAAGAAAACTTTTTGTTCCAGTCTGAATTTTTCTAGTTTTTCTACTGAAGAGAAATTCAGCTCTCTGGAGACAGCTTTACATTTCAGGATCTTCTTAGGAACCCGAGCTGGAAAACAAAATCACATGTTAGCTACCAGACATGGCCCATTCTGTACCAAATTCAGAACTGAAAACTGAGCTTGACCTCTCACTGACATCCCTAAAAGGAGCAGTGAAGAAGTGGACAAAAGAGAACAATTGGCATAGCTTAATCGAGTCAATGGTTTTAATCTTTAATGCAAGGTAATGCTGAAAACCACAAACCTTCATGTTCTACCCCAGGAAGAGAGAGGTCTTCAGTTCCCTGCCAGAGAACCTTCCCTGTCTCTGCATCTCTAAGATTCATCCAGTTTCTGAAGACAAGTTAAGGCATGCTGAACAGACTGACAATGAAAACATCTCCTGATATCATCTCCTGAACAAAAAAGCAATATAAAAGCAGTCCATAAGACACTTGCCCTATATTCCAACTCTTCTGAAGCCACATAATAGATTTGTGTGAGGGACACACTTTAATATCTTGCTTGTTTTTTGTATTCCACAGAGAAAAGTGAGTAACTCTCTAAAGACATGATTAGTTAAATATTCCCTGAAATGATGTCTAAATTCAAGAGCATCTAATAACTACATTTAGCAGCAATTAGTCATAAAACGCAAACAAACCCAGCAGGGCTAATTGAAACAGACCACACTTGAAGTCCAAAAACAGCCTGATCTGTCAGCTAAACATTGATTTGTGACAATGTCCTTTACTTTGTGTCATTGACATCTGACCTCTTCATCTTTAGACCACCTGTATGAGCCTTTCAGGCTAGCAGAGCACACTCCCACAAGGCTGCGTGTGTCATTACAGGTGCATAGCACAGGCCCTAGTTACCAACCCCGTGAGACCTCAGTGAGGGCTGCGTAAGTGTGCTACATGTATCACTAATTCTAATCTATCTCTCAAGCATTAATAGCAACACATAAATGCTTCTTAACAAAAGCAAATCCCTAAGTTGTTCCTGTATAGGAATAAAAAGGGCTCATCATAAATCCTTAATAAAAAAGTAAATATTACTGACACTACAACCATAATAATAATATAGTGCTGTAAAATGATTAATTGCAATTAATCACAACCAAAATAAAAGTTTTTGTTTACATAATATATGTATGTGTACCGTGTATATTTATTATGTATATATAAATACACATACATACAGTTAATATTTTGAAAATATTTACATGTATATACATTTATATATTTATATTCTTGTATTTTATATTATATATAAATATATTTAATATATAAATAAAACATTTTTCTTAAATATAAACATGTATGTGTTTGTATTTATATATACATAATAAATATACACACATCTATTATGTAAACAAAAACATATTTTCGATGCGATTAATCGTTTGACAGCTCTAATAATAATAATAATATATAATATTATTTATTATTATTATTATTAGGTTCTTCTCATTCTTATGGAGACTTAAATTTATATGGAACAATTCTGAGGCATTAAAATACTTGAAATGTAGTCTTGAAATGTCCTGAGACCCGAATAACTAGAAGCATGAGCCAGGATTCATTTTCAAAACAACCAAACTGTACCAAATGAAACTATTTAGTGGTAACTTCACTGAATAGATCCCATATTTTCATGCAGACTGCAAAAAACAACAATTATATTTTAGATGTTATGCACTCATATTAATGTGCTTAAACATCAATTTGGCAAATTCCAATTTTATGGAAGGTTAAGAGATTCTCGTATTTCCAATTAATTTTATGTGCTATATCCTGTGATATATTTCACCCTGAATTTAGATGCTAACAGCTGAAGTCACTAAAAATGAAGAACTACTCCCTTAAAGTGCCAGGCTCTGTATCTGATGAACCAGGCGACTGCATTTGAGATTATTGGTGACAGATGTCTGTGGGATCTCACCTGCTGAGCACACTGAGAGAGTCACGGGGGAGAGACCCTTTTACTCACAAACACTGTCACTGTCAAGGTAATTAGTCCCTTCGGCACCAATGCTTTCATAGAAGCCACATTCGTTTTTTATAATGTCATCTATTGTTGCGTACTATTGCAAAAGAGCTACAGTAACTGTGTATGGTTTAAAAAAAAAAAGATCAGTGGAGGCTATGTTTGTTCAAAAGCTTTACCAAAAATACATACAGTACTGTGTTCCTGAAAGAGGAACATAAAACTAGTCTTGAAAGCACACAAAATCCACATACCTTTAAAATATCTAAATACATAATTTAGCACATAATACAATATCTGTCTTTTTCTTTATTTAACACAGTGTTTTTTGTAGTCACTCAAGGGGATGGTGCTTTGCACACAGTAGTCACCTCTGGGGCACACTAGGGTAAAAAACTACACAGGGCAAATATGATGAAGCCTGGAAATAAAATAGCATAAAATAGCCTTTGAAAATTGGTCTGTGCTGCGCAACTACTTTGTACCAGATTCACGCTGCTATAAAGAGCTGTGCTATACTAAGATGACACATATTTGGTAAAAAAAAAAAAAAAAAACCTGTACTCTAAAATGATGTTCAGGGCCAATGCAATAATAGACATTATGCATAAAAAGATGTTTCTAAATAGGTAGTGACATCTATGGCATACCAGCCCATTCTCCAGTTTACCATGAACAACTACAGCATACAGTTTTAATATTCTATATAAAATGATTCCTGAATGTTTTATCCAGACACTCTAACATACACTACCATTCAAAAGTTAGGGGTTGGTAAGATTTTTGTTTTTGAAAGACATCTCTTCTGTTCAACAAGGCTGCATTTATATGAGCAGCCATTATTCCAGTCTTCAGTGTCACATGATCCTTCAGAAATCATCCTAATATGCTGATTTGGTGCTAAAGAAACATATCTTATTATTATCAATGTTGAAAACAGTTGTGCCGCTTAATATTTTTGGCAGAAACTGAAATGCTGAAAATCTCAGGACTTCTTGATAAATAGAAAGTTTAAACATTCTTTCACTTTTGAGAAATGTAACACTTTTATTTGTAATTTGTATTACAATGTTTGTAATTTGTAGCTTTGCTGAATATAAATTTATTATATGACCCCAAACTTTTGAACAATAGTGTAATCCAAAATATTTCCTTTCAGATGATCAACACTACCGTCCACAAACCTTCCACTGGAAGATAAACATTTGCATAAGTTTTAATCATTTTCCACAGCTTTGCCACAAAGCAGCACAGAGTTGGATGTGAGGAGCATAAGGCAGCAAATCCCTGTCCTTTCAAATCAAGGATTTAAGAATTACCAGCCTGTAAGACAAACCCTTGCTTTCCCAGAGAAGGTCACACAGGGTAGACCCATGTCTACTTGAAGAAATATTTGGGAAACAGTGTACATCAGGACTGACAGGGCAGTCTAAATGTTCCTGACATGGCCATTTTCACCCCATCAGAAGGTTCTGGTGCTAGTGTGATTATTCTTGTCAGATTTACAGAGCCTATTATAGAAACACTAGCCAGTGTTATGTAATCGTGATGGCAGGCACAGACTGTGTGAGGAGATTTCACCTGTATAATGCACCTGATCCCAAGAATCAGGTGCCTTTCAGTCTCGTAGTGTCCCGAAGCCCATGTGAACATTAACCAAACTTTCATCTGAGGAAAGGACAACATCCCACAGTTAGCTACTGATGCTGATATGCTCAAATAAATGTCAAACTTAGTGGGAGTTTTACCTGGAAGTGCCTATAATCTTCTAAGCACTACCAGACTGCTTCAAAATGACTTTCTTCAATAGAATTAACTCCACTAGTAAATTTCAATTCATATACCAGCAACTAGGTATGCATATTAATAAAAACAAGCATATTTATACAATTTATAGAATAGCAGATGTAATCTTGATTAGAGAAATTACACCATCTATTCATTCACACACTAATAAACAAACTGCTCATATGTTTAAAAGTGTTAATGCATCCAAAATCAGCCGACTGACAGTCTGACACCACAGACGCAAATATAGCCCTAGTTTGTTTGTTAAAATAAAAGGCATTTCTATTTATAGATGGATATCGTTGAAACTGAAATCTAGTCTAACATAATAACTAAGAAAGCATAGCATAATATGAAAATAGTACACTTCCAGTTTGTCCTGCTAACTGTAACCAGCTTCTCTTAAAGCATCAATAATACTTATCCTGGTTCCATAACCGATAAATGAATTACCTAATCCAGATTTACACCTGAATAAACATAGCTAGCTATAATGCAAAGTTGTGTGAGTTTGAGGCTTGTAGCTAACAGGCTAATCTGTCCCATCATCATTTAAGGATACAGTTTAAACCCCTTCAGAATATCCTTCGCTCTGTCTTCATCCGAAGACATCTTTTTCCTTGATCTTCAGCTTCAGCAGATGAAACGAGACGAATTAAAACGTTCAGCCGAGGAGTAACCAATAAATACCGGACAAAATAGTTTGTTAATTACATAAAATCCACCTCGAAAAGCTTTTAGTTACAGCGAGATTCAGCTTTAATCTTAACAGATACACTTGATCCGCTCACAACCTACTGTAAATAGATTTTTGTGGGAGACTGATAGCTGGTTCGACCAATCATCTTGCGAGTTTTCGAAAGCCTGGATTAAATGCGCCAATCGTAGCGGAGATGCAAGAACCAGGGCGGGGTTGGTTGCGTAGGGACGCGTCACCGATGGCAACCCCTCAAACGTCCTTCGGGCGCAGCAGAACGGAAGCGCGTGTGAGACAAAAAGTTATTTGTACATTATTTGTTATGGAATAAATAAGGCGCTTCAGGGGATAACATATAAATACAGTTCACATGAATAACGGTCTATTTATGAACTGTGGGCTTTAAACGAGGCCAGTGTACGTACAGATTGGTCTCTTTATGTAAATTATTTTGATGTCAGGAATTGCAAACATGGCAAGTTAAGTTAGTTCAAACAAAAAGATGCTGGAGCGTATAGGTTAACCATCTTTGTTTGTACTCCATTTTATACTTTACGATAGAGTTAAAAAATAACATAAAATAAAATGTATATTTTCTAAAAGTTAGGCTATATTTTTCTAATTATTGACACATTAATAACATGTATTATAATAATGTTTTATAATAGAAAGGCTCATCCTAATGTAAACAGCGTGCTTCAGTGAAGTGCAGAGTAGAACAGAAGGTACTTTATGTAAATTCATGGATTATTTTTCCATTAAAATAATTTATGAATAATATATGAAGAGTTCAGATGCAAAAGCCTCTAAGTGCTATCTGAAATTTTCTTCTAAGAATGCAGTTTCATCAGGCTCATATGTTTAGGTTAAGTAATGTTACTATAATTTCAATATCTAGGTCCTTTTCTATGCAATTAAAGTGAAATAACTGAACATAAATATAGGAGCCTGATAAAAATGCTCATTTTAGAAGAAAATCTCATCTGAATTTATATATATATATATATATATATATATATATATATATATATATATGTATATATATATATATATATATATAGTGTCTCATTTAATCTATAAAAACAGGTTTGCAGTTTACTATGAAAGCTCTGTGTCTGCAAATTATATGTCTAAAAGAAGCCCTGCGGCTAAGCAAAGACTAGCACAGGGAATAATGAAGGCTATATTTGTGCAATTTATGAACTAGTCTCAAAATGCTCTCCTTGTGACTAAAGAGTGGTCTTGTAAAAACCACAGAGATCTGTATGGAGTTCTCCACATGTCTCAGCACTACACTACAAGAACGAAATTTAGCCTATATTAAGATACATGTTTTTATTATAAACAATATATTTTATTATTTATTTTATTTCATTTTTTTTTATTTCATGCCGAGAGGACCTGTAATGGCAGAGTATGACCAGGGGATGGTGAGATAATACAAGCAAAGAACATAACCACTTTTGCAGAGCCTTGACCTCCACCTTTTCAAGATCTTAATTAATTTCACCTATTCATTCCAATCATTACTTATATTTGAAATGAATACATGATTTTAGCTTACACATAGTAGTAGTTTACACTGAAAATAGTAATAATAATAATAATCTAAAACTAAGTAATTAAGTAACAGAAAATAAAAGTAAAGTTCATGGAAACATAATCATTCATTAACATTACCACAAAACAACAACAACAACAACAAAAAACCTGCATATTACAATGGAAATATATGATATTTCATCAAACACAGCTCTGCTATTTCAGAGATATCACAGCCAAGAGTGAGAGGATGAGAAACTGGGAGGAGAAAGCCCTTATATTAACAGTAAATCTTGTGTCTCTGCAGTGGTCTGCAAAATCCCATGCAATTTATTTCAGAAATTGCTGTCTCTGCGTCTCCCAGCAACTTGAAATATACTTGTGCATGGATTTCATTTTTCCCTTGCAAATACTAAATTTGACATTGCATCTTTCAGTCAGACTGCTCAACCACAAATAGCACTGTACACTGCATTTAAAACAGGAGATCTATGCATATTCTTAGACTTGCAAACATGCATAAATGTTTAAATATTACTATAAAGTTATTGATTTATTGGTTGATGGGTTAAAGGAAATCGATTGAGAGGTTATGTTATGAAAGAAAATTGAATTGAATTTTTTTTTTTTTTTCAAGCAACTGAGCTTTACATTGAGCTAAATGTACTGTTACTCAAATTCTGTCAAGCGTCAAATGTTGTTCTGGTCAGTGTCAGTTGACTCATTGATGGAGAATGATGTCATATGAAAGTCAGGAGCAGAGATCCTCTATGCCACAAACTCATCACTTCACATTACTCTTCCAGAGAGGAGACAAACTTAGACTTGAGCTGTTCAGTTAATAATTACACCTTTCACCTCATCTTTAATGCATGATTAGGTCTCATATCAAAGTATGATGAAAATGCTCACAAAAATTGAGACAGGCCTACTGACGTATATACCCCATAGTACCTCTCTATTTTCTTAAGCCCTCTTTCAACCTCTATACACTTTATATAAAATAAGCAGGGCATGTTTTACAGTAGCTACTACATATTTACATAAACTAACTGATCTATTTTTAAGCAATAGTCTTTTAAGAATCACGTTCAGTAAATTTTATCATCTGCTTTTTTCAATAAATACGTTTCATTTTAAAGTTTTATGTTATTCCAGTTCTTTGAACTGAGAGTTGCTTTTGTGGTTGTTATCGTGACAGTTCAGAGCAGTGAGGCCATTACATAAAAGACAGTGCTGAATCCAGCCTCACACATGTAATGCTGTTTTATGATGTCAGAGCTGCAGCTGTTCAAATCATTTCTTAGAAAAACAACATAAAAGTAGACAAAAGACAAAAATCGCATTACCAGTTCCCAGGAAACTGCATGATTTTGCACCGTTGTTAAGTGTGGTAATCTCTTTAAAATCGTATCACATCAAAAAATGTAATTGCTTTTGGGATATTTTAAAACATGCAAGATTGAAGAGAATCCATCTCTCTTTCTACAGCTATCTAGCAAGCACCCAGGACACCCTAGCAACAACCTAGCTACCATTCAGAACACCATAGCAACCACCCAGAACACTTTAGCAGCTGCCCAGAACACTGTAACAACCACTGCAGAACATACTAGAAATACCTGAGTAAGTACAAAGCAATACCCTAGTAACTGCCAAGCAACCAGACAGAATCTGCCTACAATGAAAGAAAACCCTAGCAACTATCCAGAACACCTAGAAACACCTTAGTAACTGCATCACCACAACAACTGTCTAGCAATCATACATAACAACAGCATAGACAGCCACACAGAACACCCTAACAACCACTTAGCAACCCCCCAGAACACACTACCAAATGACTATGACCTCCCGACAACACAGAACGAAAATTACACTACCGAACAACTATGGCCTCACAACCACACAGAACACCCAAACAATGACTACGCAACCACCCAGAACCCCCCGCCAAATGTCTATGCCCTTACATTCACACAGAACACCCTAACGACTTAGCAACCACCTCTAACACTACCAAATGATGACCTCACAACCACACAGAACACTAAAACAACCATTTAGCAACCACTGAGAACACCATGCCAAATGGCTACACCCTCTCAACCACACAGAACACCCTAACAACTACCTAGCACCCAGATCACCCTAATAAACATCCATCCACCCTTATAACCCAGAAGACCCTAGAAAATACCTAGCAAAGCCCTCACAACCACAAAAAACATCCTAGCAACCACTCAGAAAACCTTAGCAACTGCCTAGTAATGCCCTCACATAAAACAATTTAACAACCACCTAGCAACCACCCGAAGCCCCTAGCAAAATCTAGTTAAACATAACTGTTCTACTCTTTGACTGCCATGACTGGCTTTCAGATAAACGCCAAAGAAATATGGAGATTTTAATGAGAAATCAGCAAGTCAATTGCACTGCTTTTGGCCACATGTGTGCCTTTTTGCTGTTCACCCCATGAAATCATTTTCTTTTTGAGTGAATGGAGGATAAAGACTATTCATATACTGTATGAGGGAATGCTCTCTTGCATGGCCAGTGTGAGTCCAATGTGACTCTCAGAATCCTGAGCAGAAGGTCCAGGTGCACATCAGCAATTCAAAGTTTTTCCTGTATGTATCTTTAGCACGGGTTAGTTATCGCTGACAAAATGACCAAATTATCCATTATCATTTAAACTTCTCTCTTCCAGGGAGAAATGATGCTAGAATTAGCTCTAATGTTGACTGGAAATGGAGCTGAACAGGAAATAGAGTGTGTGAAAAGGGCTTGCAGTGGCTAAATGGGAGAGCGCATAAAAAGGCAGGAAATTAGGTAAAGCTCATTAAAAGAGAGTGTTGCAGCTGGAAGATAAGCAGACTGTTACTTCTCTGTTAGACAGCTCGTTACCTGGAGTTATCGAGCAGCAAAGAGAATGCAGCTATAGTCTAAAACAGAAGATAGATTAGTGTCCACAGAGACTTCTCTGAAACAAAGAAACTATTAAAGCTTTTAGACATATCCACACATTCAGCATATCGTATTTGACCACTTTATCATCAAGACATTTGCTAGCATGGAGCATTGCATCTGATCTGTGAAACTGTAAAACGTTATTTGCTGATTTACATTTAGATCTGTCCACTGTGATAACAGTAAAATTGATAAAACCCCCATTTGTCAGGCAGCTAACTGTTACTAATCAGAACAGAAAGCTTTTTCATCAAAACAGGCACATTGATTTTTCATCAGAACTATTTTTGTCCTCTTTCCCCATGCAAGTCCCATCCAGTTTTACAGTTATAATTATTGTGTTGTTTCCAGTCGCTCAGACAACATTAGCTGGTATATTAGTCCTGATTCTGCCAGTGGAAAGAAATTCTTAGTTCAGTGTTCACTGAGCATTACAGTGACATTGAGCTCTCAAGCAGACTGTGTTGCCTAACTTCGCCATTGTTCATTACAAAGATACAAAAACATTAGTTTTTCCCAATTGCTTCGGCTCAATTCTTGAATTAAATTTTTTAAAACACATGTGCAAAAGAAGTTTGCTGATCAAAACTGATGAGTTGATTCTCAGTGAAACTGTCGTACTCTTCACGGCTTACAAATATTATTTGATTGTCATCACATGCAAAATGATCCTTTCGACTATCTAAATCTGTCAGACATGTATATTCCATTAATATCTGTGATATGGAATGTTTTGTTTATATGTAACACATTGTTACAATAGTTAATTATTTCAAAGAAAAACGAGTACAAAACAGCATTAAGAGAGACACAACTGACACACTTTCGACAAAAACTAAAACAAAAATTATATATAACAAATATGTCCAGGGCTGACTGCCATGGTGAAAAAAATAATAATTTTGGTGTCACTGGCCAATTTACTGATACAATAACCAACTATAGATTTTGAATCATGAAATAAATGTTTTGGATGAGTAACAATTTGTATGTACATACATTTTGTTGACATGCAATAGTATAACAGCGTTTTAGTGCAGAAAAAAATAAATTGAAGATTAAAGTCATAATATTTTGAGAATAAAGTTGAAATTACGAGAATAAAGTTGAAATATTAAAAGAATGAAGTTGAAATACTTTGAGAATAAAGTCAAAATACTTTAAGAATAAAGTCAAAATATTTCGAGAATAAAGTCTAATAAAGGGGAAGTCATGGCCTAGTGGTTAGAGAGTTTGACTCCTAACCCTAGGGTTGTGGGTTTGAGTCTCGGGCCGGCAATACCACGACTTAGGTGCCCTTGAGCAAGGCACCGAACCCCCAACTGCTCCTCGGGCGCCGCAGCATAAATGGTTGCCCACTGCTCTGGGTGTGTGTTCATGGTGTGTGTGTGTTCACTGCTGTGTGTGTGCACTTTGGATGGGTTAAATGTAGAGCACAAATTCTGAGTATGGGTCACCATACTTGGCTGTATGTCACGTCACTTTCACTAAATATTTTGAGAATAAAATCAAAATATTACAAGAATAAAGTAAAAATATTTCAAGAATAAAGTCAAAATTACGAGAATAAAGTCAAAATACTTTGAGAATTAAGTCAAAATATTTAGAGAATAAAGTATATCATGATATAACTTGAAATAAAGAGGAAAAACATGAAATTTTTATTTTGTGAAAAAACTGACAGAATTTGAAAGCTGAGCTGTGTTATATTAAAAGCAACAGTACATAGCTTATTGCGATTAAGATGGCATGCTACAATGAATGCAAGAAGAGGTGAAGAGGTGAAATATTAGGCCTATTTCCAATCATTTACTGTACTATACCATGAATAAAACAGCTTGTGAATAGTCACTTAATGTTAGATAGCTTACCTCAGAAAAGACAACAAGTTGGATCCCCAGAAAGTTGGTCACCACAGAATTTTTTTTGCGGAGTAGTGGAATTTAACAAAAGAAAACAGTATAATTTAATGAATTGATTCATATGAATACAGCAATCTGTCACGCCACATTGAAGAGCTTGAAAAACACATTGGACATTCTCAACATTGTTTGTATTTCGCTATACAATTGACAGATTTTGAAAGATGACACTTTGTTTTATATTAAAAGTACCAAAGGTACAAATTATTGGGTGGCTGGCTCACTACAAATAATGAATGCAATCGAAGACGTGAAATATTACTTCCAAGCATACTGTCCCTCCGACAGTTGGTATGATTTCTGCTAATCCCACATTCATTCAAATCAATTCCAGTGGCCTGGCAAGTGGCAACTTCTCCCGGTGCTCCTAATCCAAGCCATTTACATACTCTCAACATATTAGAATTTTAATTGCTACAATTTAATTCTCATAATTTCGACTTTATTCTGAGAACATTTTGACTTTATTCTCGAAACTTTTCAACTTTATTCTTGAAATATTTCAACTTTATTCTCATAATTTTGACTTTATTTTCAAAATATTACTACTTTAATCTAGTAATCCTTGTTTTTTTTTTTTTTTTTTTTTTTTTTTTTTTTACATGGCACTAAAATGCCATCGTACAATAGAGATGCGATGCCCCATAAAACAAGACTTACAGTTTACAGAATGTTAAGAATGATAAGAAAAATGAGCTAAAGCAATTTAGAAAAAAAAATGAGCTTCTACCTATCGGTCAAATTATTAATATCAGTGTACCCATAGCAATAACAGTGTGTAAAGCTTTACCTTCAAGTTTTAAAAGCCTTTAAAAGTGACAGACAGATAGAAAAATAGACTGTTCAAAGAAAATCTATGGCATCTAAGAGTGCTTGATTCAGGAAACTGTTATGCAGACTATTTAGAAAAGAAAAAGTATACTAGTCAGATCAGTTTGAATTCATGAATGCTCCAGGTTGAGCTAGTGTTAGAATTTTTAGTCTGAAAATTATAAGCTTTAATATTATTATGTTGCAGTTATAATAAGACTGTATGTTTTGTTACACAAAGTGGATGGCTTTAAAAACCCAAAGAACCCGTCATCCACATTTAGCATCCGCTTCTAATGTTAGCTCTTGCAGTAGAGAGGAGTCTCAATAGGCCTCCAGGAAGTTGTCAAAATGGAAACACATTTCTGTATGAGAGAATATGACTAGAATATAAATAAATAATGTGAACACATTTCATTGTTGTACAATGAAAATATGGCAACATTCATAGTTTTATTATAATGCGAGATTTTTCCATAAGGAAACCACTCATGCAAATAGCTTTCTTAATGGCTGTGTGCACCTACAATTTCTGTGGAAGGGTTGGATGAGAAAAAGCATCTGAAAATCTGCTTTATCAGCAAAAATTCACCTAATGTTTGTTTTATGTACAAATTCCAGCCAGCTGCTGGGCCTGTATCTGATCCTGGTGGGAAATAACAGAAACAGATGCAGGGTGCTGGTGTGAATTACAGCTATAGCTCTGGATCACATCATCAGCGTTCAGACGTTTTTGTTTGTGTGTGTTTCACATCCTCTAAGCCTTGCAGTTTAATCACCCAGATTGCTTTTGATGCCTTTATACTTCAAACGCAGGCATGGTAATTTATCAGCAGTGAATGAGAGGTATGGCTCTGAACATTACTTTGACAGCCTAGGAACACAGAGCGCTGTTTTCCAGACAACCTCACATCTGGGTTAATATGAGGTTATTTTAGGGACCTAATCATACATACGAACAAGGACAGTATTTCCTAGTCAAAGCTATTGTCAAATATGGGTGAACAGGCCATTTAGAAATGAGTGCTGGAGGGTTTTCAAACACATTTTTATTAAAAGGTCAGCAGAGTCAGGACTGAGCTTCGAGAACTTCTGTATTTAACATATGTCTTTAGACTCTCAGCAGTAGCTTTGATAAAGGTCACTGAAAAGCCTCTGTGAAAATGAGTAGGCTATCTGTCTATAATGGGCCAAGAATGAAGAGGAAGTTGACGGGTTTTAATGATTGTTCATGCATCACAGTCACACAAACACACACACACACACACACACACACACACACACACACACACACACACACACACACACACACACACACACACACACACACACTGTTTTTGCTTAGAGCTCAGTTAGTATAACACAAACATTTGGCCAGAACATTAATTTCAGGTCTTTTTCAAAAACAGAGTTTCTGTTGCAAACACCATGTTGCATATAGTAAATAAAGTTAGCATATAATACAAATGTGCATTGCTGCTGGCTAGATGCAAGAAATTAATTGGACAAATCAAATTTTATTGGGTTTACTGAATTATTACATTGCACTAAAAAAAGCTGGGCTATATATTTTGAATTTCTTTCAGTGTTGGGTAGTTTTTGTGTTATCCAGTAGCAGAGTCAATGCACCCTTCCCCACGCCTCACCCCTGGATTTACCCAGCCGTCAGGGTTGCCAGGTTTCCACAAGGTTTGGGGGGTGGGGGTTCACCTGGTAAAATTCGCATTCTAGTGTCTAAATATCATGGTATTGTGCATCAACAGTGTTAAAGTAGCCCAATTCAAGAAACCCGCGGACTTGGCAATACTTCCAGCCGCTGCGTTACTGAGCGTGAGTTTTTTCCATTCTCTTCTGGAGAGAATAGCCGAATTTGTGAATTTCTTCGGTATTTCTTTTTTTATTTAATCGTAACGGTGCTGTAACGCTTTATTTTTTGGAGCACAAGAAACATTACAAGGATGCGATGTCAGTCACCTCAACAAGTGTTGCATCTGTCTGTCTTTTCACATGCTGGAAACGTCTGATCTGATGGACTGCATAAAAAAAATATTTTTATTCCTAAAATGCTGAATGTGATTGCATTGGACGTTAAAAAGTGTTCTTAGATCTGTGCACTGTTTATTCACGGGCAGGTTATGGAGTCAGTCACAGTACCTTTCGGCTATGAGTGAAACATGGGGTGGCGGTCTGAGATGGCAGTTCCCCCGGCGAACACGAGCCCAGCTCCGGCACGAGATCCAGCACCGTTACGGTGGAAACAGGATAACAGAGACCGGTTGATTTTTGCTCGTAATTGTTTATATTTACTTCTAAAATTTTAGTTAAACGAGTTTAAATGTAGGCAATATTGTATACGCGTTAAAATATATGCTTTATTAAATAAAAATAATATAAAATAACTCTAAGCCTACTCATCGAAAGTAAAGGATTTGTAACGTTAAACAAGTGGTTGTGTGTCATGTATTTTACAAAGATTTAGAGAATTAAGTTAACCTATACGTACTCATTTTTGTGTGAAATATAAAAAAAAAGCTATGTAAAAATTAATTGATGAAACCAACCCATTAGGCTTATTCTGGGTTAAATAAACAACCCAACTTGCTGGGTCAGTTTAGCCTACCATGTGTTCTGTCCTATATTTACCCAGCCACTGGGCTAAAAACAACCTAAATTGGGTTGTTTTAACCCAGTTTTAGAGTGTAGGTTTTCACTGCACAAGGTATTTGAGATTAGGGGTTTTAATGCAATTTAAAACCCACTTCAACAATATCAACATGTCGTTCAGACCTGTGTGACTACAAAGATAAAAGATGAGAAATGTCTCTGTCTTTTGATAGAAATCATTGGGAACCAAAACTGTTCAATTGCCAACATATTAATATATTCTATTTGTGGTCAACACAAGAAAGATAGTCATACATGTTGATGAGAGATCACATTTTTGAGTGAATTATCCCTTAATTCACATGGCCATTGTTATCATTAAATCATTTTGATAGTGTCATACTGAAATTAATCATAACACAGCAACCTTTGTCATTACCACCCATAGCAATAGCATGGATTCATGCAAGCATGTAGAACCACACTAGAAGACTAATCTTCTCAGCACAGGTCTGAATAGGATAATGAAATCAGTTTGTTGAATGTTTTACATGTGTTACGTATAAATGGAGATCATTTCTCCAAGCTACATTTGAAATGCAAAGGTAAATGGAAATCTAATTGTGACAGTGCACAGTCTTTCAGCGAAACATTCTCTCAAGAAGGAACATATCAAATAAGCAGAGCAAAATGTGCAGTTTCTTTTAATCTGTTAATATTTTGTGAGTTGCTGGCCTGTTTTTATACTGAAACTAAAAGGCCTTGGCCTTAATGTGGAAGAAATCTTAACCATGAGAACCTTTGTACATCTCTCACTGTCAGTGCAATAGCTCATTTTAAGAGTCATTTACTAAATTATGTTACATTCTCATTCATCTTTGCCCCAGCCAGCCACACTTAGTTTGATAAAGGTGCAATCCACTTGAAGTATGTATAATTTCCTGTAATGGAACAATAATGGAAGAAGTGCTCATTCACTTCAAAGAGTCGGTTATCATTACCTTTCATAACGTTAACTGAGATCATGCACACGTTATGGGAGGTTTGTAAGTTATTCAGGTTGACTCTCTTTTGCATATGTTTTATATGCACAGAACTTCTCATAAGAAATTTTACTACAACATGCACTCATACCATGAATATTTAAACACAGCAACTTAAAACATAAATATATAAGATGCATTTTCTCTGACACTCCATTCATATAATTGTTTTTCAATTTAATAAATTGCTTTTAAATTCTATGATCATAGAATCATTATACAATTAAAAAAAATATTAAAACTCAGGGAATCTAATTATTATTTCATTGCAAAATTATTTTCCACTTAATACTGAACATACTGCAGTGAACTTGCTGCTCAAGTGCAGTTTATTTTGCTGTGTAATTTGTTAGAGTGGTGATCCATTCCTGTCATGACAGCAAGAAGAATAATTACAGTTACAATGAGTCACTTTGGAGAATTGCTTGAGCCTTAAGTACATCCACCTGTCTTTTGAGTGGCAAGAGCACATGCTGTGATCCAGATGAAGTAAATGAGAACTGAAGATAACAAATCAGCTCCACATTCTTGATACAATACTGTGTAATCACCATCAAAAATGTGACCGCAGCAAAAATGCTAATTTAATTTGAGAAAACAATCATGTTGATTCTCCTCGGCTCATGTAGTGAAACATGTATCAATTTTAGTCTTTAATAACCTCCCAAAAGTTTTGTAGAATTGTTGACGCTGTGAAATCCGCCTTGAGAGAGATAAGAACAGGAGCGGGGAGCAATGACTCACTCCTGCAGAGGTAAAAACAGTGGGAATTGCATGTTAATAAAGGGCCCAATGAGACAGAAGTCTAATAGTGTATTGAGGTCCAAAAGAATGAATCAGCTAGTTATAGATCTACACTAGACAGGTTATATGAACCATAAACTAGACATGTTTTCTGGGCGTAACGGGAAAGAGTGCAGGAGCTGATTGGTGGGCACCTTTGGATTATATGCGTGTTTTTTTTTAAATGTTTGTATGTTATATTTTGAACCAGTTTATTTTGTCTAAATATACAGTATTAATTCCAAAAAGTTTTTTTTTTTCTTTTATGAGTTGTTTATATCTCATAACATTTGATGTAACAGTATCTTTATATTTTTATGCACTAACACAATACTGTTGGGTGAAATATGCCATAATGTAATTACTTTCAATTTGCAAGTGATGCGTAAAATGAATTTGGGAATTTGATAAAGAGGGCATTGAATATATCAGAAAACCAATGGTCTATATCATCTACACTGAATCACACACCATGATAGAAAATAAATTGCCCATTCATTTAACCAACTGTTTTTTTCCCCCACTATGGAGACATGCTTGTTATTTCTTTGCCACCTTTATGGAGGACTGAGAGTGAAATTTAAAAAATGAAATGACAATTAATTTCATTTTATTATATTTATACAATTCATGATTTAAAATGAAAATGGAAATAAATAAATAAATATAAAATAAATTAATAGACATTTAAAAAAATGTTTGTAAATTTAGTTTTTTTTTCTTTACATTTATCATGAGAGTTCAAAATTGCTATTGGCTGATCTCATGAAAAATATAACACTTTTATGAGATGGAGATTGTGTTGGTGAATTGATGGTATCCTTAGGCATGCTCCGCTTTTTATGTGGATGTCGTTGACATAGGACATTGGATGCTACATGCACTTTTACAAGTTGTTTGAACTGAAATGTGTGTTGGCAGTGTGTGTACACACCCACCCTATAATGATAAAAATCCACCCAGTGTTTTTTTTTTTTTTTTATTATATTTTTATCTTTTTCTTTTTTCGAGTTGATCTGATATGAGTTTCTTTTTTTTGTCACACAGACAGGCCCCTCCCACGATAGTTTGATTGACAGCAGCATTTCAGGACAGACTGGATTGGTGTCTTAGACCCGCCCTGAGTGAGCTGTCATCAGTCCGCCATTGTTTCTATGCTGGAGCAGATGTAGACAAGAATGTCTCCTAAGCGATTGAGGTGTTTTGTTGTTGGATGTAATAATGAACATAGTAGTCGTCATTTACGCCCGACATCTGAAGACGCAGTGGATTACATTTGTTTCTGAATTAAGGGAATGTGCCCCCAATTAACTGAAATGTGGGCGGGGTCAGCAGAGCTCATTAACATTTAAAGGAAAATGCTACAAAATGGCTTGCTCTGAAAAGAGCTGTTTTTGACAGGGTAAAAAAAAGCTGTTTTATTACACTACCATTGAGAAATTTTAACCAAACTATGTTACAGACTTTTCATTAAGACCCTAAAGCAGGGGTTGGCAACGTCGGTCCTGGAGTGCTGATGTCCTTCGAGTTTAGCTCCAACCCTGAAAAAAAAAAAATTGATTAGCTTGTTCAGGTGTGTTTGATTAGGGTTAGAGCTAAACTGTGCAGGACAGCGGCACTCCAAGACTGACGTTGCCTATCCTTGCCCTAAAGAATCATATCAACTTGTGAAAAAGGGGCATTCGAAGACCCCTTTAAGGAAACAGACATTATCATGTAATGCATAGGCATGAAAGATTTGCAGACAAAATCTAAAGACATATCGCTACATATTGTTACATAAAGTACAAAGGTTTTTAAATAGATACTGCATATTCTGAATAACTCTGAAAAGTAAAAATAACAGATAAGAGGGATTTATCGCATCTTCAGTTTTCCATGGGCACAGCTTTAGTGTGCTGGGAACTTAGAGAGGCTATGGGACCTTTTTCCACACAGTTTTTTTATGCGGAGGTGGTTGAACCAAATCTACAATGTCCTGTTGACAGAACAGACATCATCATTTAATGCACAAGCAGTTTTAATGAGTGTCTCTTAGTCCAATAATAGGAGGGACTTTACTCTGTTTACTTCGGTTTGCCAACAAAAGACCTGAGAGTCTTTTGTTTTGTTTGTCTGAAAGTGTAGAAGCTGACAAGAGTTTTTTAAGCGATATAATGAAAACAAAGTGCACTTTGAAAAGTTGAGCTAGGGTGAAGTAGTAACTGTTGATCTTTTTTTTTTTTTTGGACTCATGGCTAGAAGGTTTGACCCAGATGATGCAGCAAGGCGAAAAAGATGAAAAACAGCAGTTTAAACCTCTTAAACCTGTCTCTTAAACACATCTCTAAGTAATGAAAAAAAGTCTAAGATTACAAAACACCATGTGCTTGAAGATTAGATTAATCTTTGCTCAGTTATATCAGTATTAGAAACTTCCAATAAGAAGCAACATTCACCTAATTGTTAATTTAAAATGTACCCATCAATCCTTTTATGTCTAAAAACCTTGTAAAGGTTGTATCTGCAAATTAGAGTATCACGATGCAAGAAGTGGGCAAGAAGTAAGATAGCAATATCTCCCTCAGTTGCTTTGAGCGTGGTTAAATGTTCCTTTAATAAATGACCAAAGCAAGATCAGTCATAGATCAAAATCCACTGCAGGTGAATTCAATTTATCTTTAGCAAGAGACAGTCACTATTATTTGAATATATATATATAGAACTATACAAAGCCACTCTTGAAAAAAAGAACTCTGACACTTTTATGTAAATAAAATTGTCATTAAAAATCTTACAAGAATCATTATCAGCATTTGACAATTGACTTTAAGTTAGGATACAATGTTATGCCAGTAGGTAGCGAATCCCTCAAATGATTTGTTAAAGAACGCTGATTTATTCAGAAATAAAACAAGTGATTCAATAAATGACTCTTAAGTCATTGACTTATGATAAGTAAAATAAAAACATTGCTATTGTTTAAATTGCCTATATTTAAGTTTAAATGAACTGTCAACAATATAGCTACAACCAGGCTACTTACTGAATTGTCAGTAGCCTATAAAAGTATAAAAGTATAAAAGCATTAGATTCTCCTTTATTATAGTAGTGAGGTCAAAGGTTTTTGTTTACATAGTATATGTGTATGCATTGTGTACATTTATTAAGTATATATATACAGTGCATTGCGAAAGTATTTATACCCCTTAATTTTTTTTTACGTTTTGTTATGTTGCTAAACTACTTTTTTTCCCACATCAATCTGCACTCCATACACCATAATTAATTTTTTTCACACATCAATCTTAACATTTTAACAGATCTTTTTTTTTTTTTTTTTTAGCAAATTTATGAAAATAAACAAATTAAATAATTCCATTGCATAAGCATTCATACCCTTATCTGGGACAGTTACAATTTATTTTATGGGAGTTTATATTTGTTATAGATGTTACTACACTTCAAGTGAAGTTAACCTGTGGCAAATTTAATTGAATGGGCATGATTTGGAAGGCACACACATCTTAATAAAAGGTCTAACAGCTGATAATGCATAACAGAGCAAAAATCAAGCACTGAGGTCAAAATAACTGCCTGTACAGCTCAGAAACTGGTTTGTGTCAAGCCACACATCGTGGGAAGAGCAACTGATTAAGAAGGGCTTTGGTTAGTGTGGTGACCAAGAACCCGATGGTCACTCTAGTTGAGCTCAATGATCATATGTGGAGACAGGAGAAATCTACAGAAGGACAAACATCACTGCAACACTCCTCCAATCTGTGCTTTATGGCGTTGTGGCAAGACTCAAACCTCTCTTCAGTGAAAACACACTTGGAATTTGCATAAAAGCACCTAAAGGATTCTCAGACTCTGAGAAACAAGATTCTCTAGTTTGATGAACCTCAATTCCAAGCATCATGATTGAAGGAAACCAGCTCTGCTCATCACCTGCAGAGTACCATCCCAAAAGTAAAGTGTGCTGGTAGCAGCCTCTTGCTGTGGGGGTGTTTTTCAGCGGCAGGGACTGAGGGAATCGTCAGAGTAGAAGGAATGCTCAGTGCAGCAAAATATAGACATAGCCTTAATGAAAACCCAGTCCAGAGCATCCAGAAGCTACTCTTGCTGTGTGTATAGGATCATTGTCCTGTTGGAAGGTAAACCTTCTGCCCAGTCTGAGGTTCTGCACTGTCTAGTTAATAGACAACTCTGTGAATGTCCTTAAGTGACCCAGCCATAGACTGGGATTGAACCCAATCAAATATTTCTAGAGAAACCTGAAAATGTGCATCTGCCCCCATCCAACCTGACAGAGCATGAGAGGTGAAGACATGAAGAGAAGGATGGCAGATAATTGCCAAATGCTGATGTGCAAAGCTTGTTGCATCATACCCCAAAAGACTCGAGGCTTTTAAGGTTCTTCAGCTAAATATTTAGGTAAGGGTATAAATACTTATGCAATGTACTTATTTCAGTTTTTTATTTTTAATAAATTTAATACATTTTTAATAAAGTTGTGACAATTCTGTTTTTGCTTTGTCATTATGGTGAATAAAGTGTAGATTGATGTGGAAAAAAAAATAATTTAAAGCAGTTTAACATACTGTAAGGATACTTCATAACAAAATGTGAAAAAAAAATTGAAGGGGTATGAATACTTTCGCATGGCACTGTAAATACACACCCATTTATTTTACCTATCATCAGGGAATTAAGTTAAAATATTTATTTTATAATTTGTACTATTATTGCACTATATAGCTACACCAACAGAAGAATTTGACACAAACCCCAGACGGTTTCTCTTTCTCCTCACATAGGCCTATAACATGATTGGCTAACTCAAGTCAACATTGTCTACATATTAGGCTACTTTATTTGTTTAATGTAGGATATATCTGTGTAATAATAAGTGTGGTAACGCTAGCATATTAGCAAGTAACAGAATATACAAAATAATTTTTTTGATCTTTTTAATGTTATTCTAAGTGTTCTGTGTGATTGGCTCCTTACTTGATTCACTTGGGTCTCATATTGCCTATTAGGATGATTTGAAAAAAAATCAAATAACTGCCGTGCATTTCACAATGGTCTGATGTGTCTATTGCATTTTTTTTCTGTCTATCCGAAGCCAGATAATACTAGCCTACATTTTATATCGTTTATTCAACTTCTGTCTGCCTGATAAAAGCTAAAATATGTGCATTGGACCTGGATCATGTTTTAAATGACAGAATAATCTCACTCAATCACTGTGATCTGACAGGTTAAGCCATACTCAATTACCACAGATCTGCTAAATTTCATGGTTATGCTCTGCTAACTTGCAATTCAATTGCATTTCCTCAGCACTATGTTTCCATGGTACTACAGAGGCAAATGATTAGGTGCAGATGTGAATAATTTCTAGCATTAGTGTTTCTCAGTCTGCATACATTCAGTGCCTGTTAAGGGTGCATTAAATGTATCCATGGAGACAAATGCAACAGGTGCAAATCCCTTGTTTGTGTTAGCTGAGAGATCTTCCTGAATATCCTCTGCTGATTTGCCTTTGTTGGAATTCAATTTCTTGAAATTATCCTTTTAATAGCAAGCCCTTGCAAGAGGCTTGTAATTCAAAGCGGGCTTAAACCGTGATCGCTGGAAGAAGAACTCCACCAATGGATTGAGAGTGGTTTTAATTCATTTTAATTTACATTTGAGAAGGGTAGAGTGCAAAACACAATGACTCAGGTGAAATATGATAATTGCTGCACTTTCTTGAAATATCTATAGCATCTTAATGGATGTTCCACCCAGTTCAGTGGTTTTATCATGGTTTTATCAGCTGTTTAGACTCTTATTCATGTAAACACAGCGTTTACACTTGTATAATGTAACATCTTGAAAGCTGTCTGTATGAACAGCGAAATAATACGTCCGGGATAGAGTTTATAGGGTTTCAATAGGGCCTGAGTTAACAAATTCAAGCCTGAAAAGCCTATTACTCAGCATTTTTGCCAAAAGTCTGCAGGTTATTTAATGGACACTTAGGAGACATGAACATAGGATGTGATTTAGAGGAAGCACAAAGGCAGTTATAATAAAAAGGGCTCTTTGCCCTTAAAACGGGATCACAACAAGACATGCAGGCTTCAACCTCTCAAGGCATTACACAACAGTTTATGCAATGCAGCTTGCAATGTCTCGCCACTCTTCAGCAGGTACAGAACTCATGCAAGATTAAAAGAGCCTGTAGTCTGGCTAAAGTGTCATCCCAAATGAATTTTGAACATCTGGTTAAAGCTTATGCTGCTTAGGGTTGCTGAGACTGTTTTTTTTTCTGTTTTGCTCACAGGGACGGTTTGGGCTGTTGGATATTTTATGCTCATTTATGTGTACTTTTTACATTATTTAAATTTGAGGTCCCAGAGATCCCAGTATGAGGATCTATTCAAGACCCACTAGACACCTATTATATAAGCTTTTACCTCTGTGGGACCATATTCACAATTTTTTTTTAATGCTGATTAATATCCAGTAAGAAACGTTGATTATATTTAGGTCAGTTTGAAAAATAAGAAAAAAAAGTCAAAAATAAATAAATAATCTAGTAAGACCGTACTATGTTCACCCATCAGAGAATTTCATTTGAAAATTATTATAATCTTTATTGTTATTATTATTATTATTATTATAGAGAGAAAAAATATTACCAAATTTACAGATCTAATAAATTCACAAATCTAATAAGATTAGGAAAAGTCAACCAAGTGCCAGGATGTTTCTTTGTTTTAGTGTCCGAGAGAAAAATGAAAATGTTCAACAGTGGTGGCAAACATATTAAAGGAATAGTTCACCAAATTAAAATTAGCTGAAAAGTCAAAAATTAGAAAAAGTCAAGCAGGGGCAGGATGTTTCATTCAAAGTTCATTTACTGATGACGAATTGCTGTACTGCTGGCGTAGCACCATTTTGGCGAATCTGAGCTGTACGCAGGCAGCGTACGTTCTTCTGTGTCAGCCACGACACAGGGTGCGCTGTTTTCTTTCAAATCAAAGCGTAAATATACATAGAAAACGTATCCTTGTGTACGCTGCCTGTGTACAGCTCAGATTCGCCAAAATGGTGCTACGCTGATGTGGCGTGAGGTGGAGTATCCCTTTAAAATCACAGCTAGGTCTATTATTATATTTCTTCTCTTTTGACTGGTTTAAGACATCCTCAGACAAACCTTTCTTGGCTTTTATATGAAGATGCATGTATATGATAAATGTGACACTATTGAAATATTCTCTCACCTGTGGCAGAAATATAAAGTACGTTGATGATTGATTCACATATGCAAATATGTCAGCATAAAAGAAAGCCAGCCATAAAAATAATTCAGCATCACTTTCTGATTATTATTATGAACTCGGTCATTTAAGTTACAAAACAGTGGCTGTTTTAATCAGGCTGCAAGTGATTCAGTAATTTTGTTAAACTTTAACAGACATTTATCATGTTCATACTTTGTATTTCCTACTTTTCATTTATGTCGAATGGCACTTAAGATGAAGAGGCGACATTACAGACAGGCAATCTTTGCGCACATATCCACCTCAGTTAAAGGAAATGGGGGTGCGCCCCTGCCTGTCCCCCAGGCAATTCTTTAAAATCCCCATCAGTCTCTGAATATGCTGTTCTGCATGACCACACTAGCCTATTCTTGGCTGAGCTGAACTGTTCATTGCTTTACTTCTGCCACGATAAAACGTACCAGAGCTTTGCCAGCAAAGTAATGGCTGGTGTTATCCTAAATGTATTATGAGAGGCCAAAAGGGTTTTACTATGAGGGCACTAATCACAAATTTTGTACATTCATTGATATCTTTTAAAATCACAGGTGAAATATTACGACTATCTGTCAAGTCAAGTTTAACAAAAACTGAAATGAAGACAAAATGGCATGTGATTCATCTATATGAATATAATTCATAAAAAGCCATGAAAAATTTCAAAAGACAGTGATGAATTAACAGTGGAAGAAAGACCCCTGAAGTGCTTATTTGGCTCACCTTCAACTGATGTCAAGCTTGTTCTCAGAGTAATAAAACACTTAATTGTAATAAGATAAGATGTTAATTCAAACAATCACATTGTGAGAAATAAAATTGCATTTGTAAGACATAAAGCCACATTGTGAGATACAAAGTCACAATTGCGAAATATAATGTCATAATTGCAAGAAGTGAGTTGTAATTATGAGAAATTAAGTTGAAATTGAGAAATAAAAGAGTACATTGTAAGATCACAATTACCGTTTCTTCACAATTTCATTTTTTTTGCTTATGGAAACAGGCTTCCATACAAAACAGATTTAGGGCTCTCCTCTTTGCTTCAGTTTTTAGACTCTTCAGAATTCTTCTCATGCCTCTGGTGTTTATTCTTGTGGAATATTCCAGGGAAAATGTACGAAAAAAAAATCTGTGTTAAAAATAACTAAAGTACTAAAGCATTATTTTCAATCAAACTATAAAACAATTTCCTATGTGCTATTTTAAGCTCAGTGTTGTCCGATATAATAATAAATGTACATCCTTGCTGCACTTTGAGATGAAATATTTTGGGGTGAGTGAAGGAGGTCATTCTTTTTACACCACTAGTGACACACAGTGCTCTGACAGCCAACCTGTGCAAATGTATTTATTTTACTCCTGCTTTCATTTCTCGCTGACATGCCAGGTTTTTCATGCACATTTTATGGCATTTGTGCTTATTGTGCTTATATATGTGTGCAGATAGTGAGTTGTTAGGTAGTGGGATGAAAAAGTAAAGAGGCCACTTTCAAATGTAGATTAAGCCTCTTATTTACTTAATGTTATTTTGTTGGTCCTACTTGAAAATGGTTCCAGTTCCGTTTTTAACTGTACATTACAGTAATTTTTTGCCTTCAAATTATATAAGATATTTTGAAGGCATTCTAAACTACTCACCAATTCAAACTGAACTCAACTAAAAAAGCTCTTTTCTGAAATTGGAAAGCGCTACAGTCACAATAGCAGACACACTATTTATGTAACTCATGAGACCTTGAAAGGTTCAGCAGGAGTTTTAAGAAAACATCTAACCACAGTTGTGATAATGTGCATGCAACACACTGTAATGGCTGTTTTTTACAGAATATCTTGATTCCGAAGGCATGCCTGACTGGAAATACAGAAATTATGATCAAGCTGAAAACCACAGGTTTCTGGAGTAAGGTTATAATCAATACAGTACATCCTATTTGATGCTTTAAGAGTTACAAATCATTACAGCCTTGCATGAAGGCAAGTTTCACACATCCACATGAATCAATTTTAACCACATAAAGAAAGTTTGTTTGAAAGATCAAAGACGGAGTTCCCTAAGAATTAACTGTGCCCTCTTATTTATTTGCACATACTGTCTGTATTGTTTTAACGCCAACTACATTTTGAAATTATGTAAATCAGTGTAACAAACACACCCACAAAAATTGAACTTTTGCTATTCAAATGGAATGTTCTCAAAGCAGTTTGTGACAAGCCAAACATATAAGTACACCTAGACATGAAAATTAAAATGATTCTTATGTTTTGATTTTTCATAAATAGTTCCCCAAAAAGCAAATAAAAACAACAACAACAAAAACATTTCCTCTCATTACCTTTTTTACTAAACCATCAATCAACCAATAACATTTAAGATTCAGGTCACACATGGAAAGCTCTGCAGATAACTTGATATCCAGTTATATGTCAAGGTTTTGGTGTACAGTGTTTCTAGTTTCTTCTCTTGCACTGCACATAAGTTGATTTCATTCATATGTGATATGTGCTCTGACAACAGTTATTAGCCGAATACATTAATAAATGATAATTGAAAGTGAAGTCAAGTGACATATGCTCAGAATTCAGCTCTCCATTTAACCCATCCAAAGTGCATACACACCGTGAACACACACCCAGAGCAGTGGGCAGCCATTTATGCTGTGGCACCCGGGGAGCAGTTGGGAGTTCGGTGCCTTGCTCAAGGGCACCTCAGTCGTGGTATTGCAGGCAGAAATAAAACACAAAATAGATGCAACAAAGATTATACAGTCAAGTCCAGCATTACATGTGTATCCTGAGTGGCAGTTTCTCTCTGCAGATGATCAGGGTTGTGGGAGGTGACAGCATCTGAGTAGAAATACACAAATGAGTTTAGATTTACAATGTACCTCTTCCATTTTTTGACAAATTGGACATGTTTATGCTTAAACCCAACTAATAATTTAAAACTCTAACAATATGGATCATAAATTGGACTTGTGGTCACTTCCTGTTTGTTGCTGCCGTGTGTTTTGAGTTTGAGTTCCGTCAAGTTAATTCTTTATTGTCTATTTTATATCTTAAAATCAATTTTATACACCATAATTTTTGTTTCTATAACGTGTGAATATATCCCCTATCATATTCTACAACAAAAACAATCAGAGCACCTTGTTATCACTATTATGCTTTTATTTTGATTTTATTTTGATTTCCGAATACTCTATTCACACACATTACCATTGTTTTAGAAGCAGAAGTGTGGAAGCAGATCCGCGACCTGGTGGAGAAGCAGGCCCAGCTGAGAGAGCAGAGAGCCCTGCTGGAAACATCCCAGGCTGACGCTCTGGGGTAAGTATACAGCGCGCTGCTTACACTCCCACCACCTCTATTCCGTGTGTTTCTTTGCACAGGTCCCGTGTACCCAGGACGCAATCTTCCCAGATGTCCTTTACTCTGGTGGCGGGATACCACGGACCCTGGGTGCACCAGCAGCGGAAGATGCGAGCTAGGCCCCGGGCGACAACCTCTCATATCGTCTTAGTAGACTTTTTGCTTTAAATAAATGGTTATTGTCATGGTGTAAAGAACAGAAACTGCTCTTTGTAAATAATTGGAATCTTTTCTGGGAGCGACCTAGGCTTTTTCGCGTTGATGGCCTGCACCCCAGCAGAGTGGAAGCAGAACTCCTGTTGGACAACATCTCCAGGACGCTACTTTCCATATGACTAGTAAGCCAATTTTCAAATAACTGCTATGATGGCTTTTGTTCTACCCGCTTAAATGATAGAAGTACTTACACTGTCCAATCTATAAAGACTGTGTCTGTTCCCCGAATAGTCAAAATATAAATTTAATGCAGGATCTAGAACAAAATCTGATCGTGATTAAAACAAAAAAATTGCTAAATAAATGAGCAAAAACTATTTTTAAATTTTGGGCTCCTAAACATTAGATCATTCGCACCCAAAGCAGTTATTGTACACTGAACAAAATTATAAATGCAACACTTTTGTTTTTGCCCCCATTTTGCTGAACTCAAAGATCTAAGACTTTTTATATGTACACAAAAGGCCTATTTCTCTCAAACAGTGTTCACAAATCTGTCTAAATCTGTGTTAGTGAGCACTTCTCTTTTGCCCAGATAATCCGTCTACCTCACAGGCGTGGCATATCAAGATGCTGATTAGACAGCATGATTATTGCATTGCACATTTAGCATGCTAAATATCTGGACCTGTCAGCGATTCAAAATCCTGCTGTGTGAAAAGTGTTCTGACTGAAAACTACTTTGCGATGACCGACAGCCAGTGAGAGAGCAAGATACAGGGCAGCGGGGAGTTCGGGGAGGAGTTATAGACCACAATATCAGCAAGCATGGCTTCGTTTCAGAAAAAGGCTTCTTCTCGGTCTATTTGGACCCAAGAAATGGAAGAAAAATTAGTAGAATTTTTTTTTTTTCGTATTGCAAGCTTCTTGCGGGCTACCATTTTTAATAATAATCCCAGTCTCACGTGAGAACTCTGGTCTTGCACGCGTGATATCGTGTTGTTTCCTTGTCACATCTCGCGTTTGGTTGTGAAACGTAGTTTGCGTGCCAGACAGAGTTGTTGGTGATTCTTCCTATTGTAAAGTCATGCAGTGTGAAAGCTTCTGTCGCCGATCCATCGTGCAGTGTGAACACAGCAGCGACTGAATGCTGGCCAAGATAGTCATGCAGTGTGAAAAGAACAGTGACCCGACTACTTTGAAAATCATGCAGTCTGAACTCGGCTTTAGGCTGGCCACAAAAAAAGGGCACTCTAAAATGTGCAGTTTTTTCACACAGCACAATGCTACAGATGTCGCAAGTTTTGAGGGAGCGTGCAATTGTCATGCTGACTGCAGGAATGTCCACCAGAGCTGTTTCCCGTGAATTTAATGTTCATTTCTCTACCATAGTCCATCTCCAAAGGTGTTTCAGAGAATTTGGCAGTACATCAAACCGGCCTCACAACCGCAGACCACGTGTAATCACACCAGCCCAGGACCTCCACATCCAGCATCTTCACGTCTAAGATCGTCTGAGACCAGCCACCCAGACAGCTGCTGCAACAATCGGTTTGCATAACCAAAAAATTGCTGCACAAACTGTCAGAAACCGTCTCAGGGAAGCTCATCTGCATGCTCATCTTCATCATCATGGTCTTGACCTCACTGCAGTTCGTCATCGTAACCGACTTGAGTGGGCAAATGCTCATATTCGATGGTGTCTGGCACTTTGGAGAGGTGTTCTCTTCATTGTACAGGGCAGATGGCAGACAGCGTGTATGGCGTCGTGTGGGTGAGCGGTTCGCAGATGTCAGCGTTGTGGATTGAGTGGCCCATGTTGGCGGTGGGGTTATGGTATGGGCAGGTGTATGTTATGGACAATGAACACAGGTGCATTTTATTGATGGCATCTTGAATGCACAGAGATACTGTGAAAAGATCCTGAGGCTCATTGTTGTGCCATTCATCCATGACCATCACCTCATGTTGCAGCATGATAATGCACAGCCCCATGTTGCAAGGATCTGTACACAATTCCTGGAAGCTGAAAACATCCCAGTTCTTGCATGGCCAGCTTACTCACTGGACATGTCACCCATTGAGCATGTTTGGGATGCTCTGGATCGGCGTATACGACAGCATGTTCCAGTTCCTGTCAATATCCAGCAGCTTTGCACAGCCATTGAAGAGGAGTGGACCAACATTCCACAGGCCACAATCAACAACCTGATCAACTCTATGCAAAGGAGACGTGTTGCACTGAAAAGCGCTATACAAATAAAACTTGAATTGAATTGACTAAATTCAATATCAGCATTACTTAGAGGAGAAGAGGAGAGAAATTTCCTCAACTGAAAAGAGCCGGTCACACTTACATGTTCTTAAATAAATAAATAAATAAAAAGAGAAAAAGACATGATTGGTAGGAAACCAATTACAATTTTTTTAAGTTCAAATGTATAGATATTTTAAAAATGTAATAATTTACTATGCCTTTAAAGCTCATTGTTGTGTGTGCAATGAACATATCTGCACAAATATAAAAACAATCCCACGAATAGGTCACTGTCAGAAAGATCTATTAACCCTCTGGGGTCTGAGGGTGTTATGGGGCCCTGGAGAAGTTTTGACATGCCCTGACATTTGTGCTTTTTTCAGTTGCTTATAAACATATAAATGCTAAACACTGTAATCAGCACAACCTGGGCTACAATAATATGTGAACAGCTTGTATGTACATAATTGTGTTTTTGAGAAAGTAATGTTTATGCGTGGTTAGTGAAAAACTAAAAATTTTAAATCACGTGAAAAAGGCCATAAAACACATACAGAAAATTTGTTCACAAGACTTTTGAGAACTGGACCTTGTAGCCTAGAGTTTTTGCTTCAAAATTATGTGAAAATTATCCTGTTCACTCATTCACAGAAAACAATATTTACAGTACAACAGCATGTAAAAATCTTTATGGCTGATTTGAACAAATACATTTTTTTAGACTATTCTTCTACCTTAAAGGGATAGATCACCCAAAAATAAAAATTATGTTATCAATTACTTATCCTCATGTCGTTCCAAACCCTTAATCCAAATTAAGATATTTTTGATCAAATCTGAGAGCTTTCTGATCCAGCATAGACAGCACTGCAACTACCATGTTCAAGGCCAAGAAAGGTAGTAAGGACAATTTTATAAAGCTACGAGAATACTTTTTGTGTGCAAAGAAAGCAAAAATAATGACTTTATACAACAATTTCTTCTTTCCCCATCAGTCTTCGACATGCATTCATGAGCGTACCATAACGCATACAAAGAAATTGTTGAATAAAGTTTTTTTTTTTTTTTTTTTTGAATTTTTTGTTGCACACAAAAAATATTCTCGTAGCATCATAAAATTAAGGTTGAACCACTGTTGACACATGGACTATTTTAACAATGTCCTAACTACCTTTCTGGGCCTTAAATGTTGAAATACTGTCTATGCGGAGTCTCTGCTTAAATAGTTGTGTTGCTGTCTATGCAGAGTCAGAAAGCTCTCAGAATTTATCAACAATATCTTAATTTGTGTTCTTAAGATGTCTTATTGGTTAGGAATGACACGAGGGTGAGATTTGACAGAATCTTCATTTTTGGCTGAACTATCCCTTTAATCACACATAAGTTTAGAAATGTACAGTTGTTCAATCTGTTCCAAGGAACTGTAACTAATTTTACCTTAAGCCATGAGCTTAATCCAAAGGCCATGAGCTTTAACCGAGGTAAACGGATGAGGGCTGAGAGGCATATTGGCACAAGAAGCCAGTGAAGCAGTCACCACGACACATTATAAACTCAGGGTTGACCCCGCCGAGCAGTATTACTGTAAGTGGCAATATAAATGTAAATGGGATACTTCAACTTAGAGACCGGTAAGGATGTAAACAATTACTCAATCCCATTACATGTGGAAATAAATACCACACAACATAGTTGCCAATATGATTAGTTCAGATTTATGGGTTCTATTATTACATTTTATGTCAATGAAATGCTGTGCATGTTGATGTGATTATTGTTTTGTGTACATAATTTGATCTCCTGAATGAACTGAATTTTATTATGCACAATAATCTTGAGCCTGCTTCTCCAAATATAATTTTAAGTCTTTAGAGAAGGGTCTATTGACAGTGGGTTTATAACCAACTCTTTCTGTTTCCATATTAAGGCTTATTGCTTTTTGATGAATTACAACACTAAAAGTTCACATAAAGTACAGTCACAGAGAACAGAACCAAATGCAAAAACATTTGGATGCAAGCTAAAATTAAATAATTATTTCTATATTAAAAATTCATGAGGCATTTAGAGCACATTAAGCTTTTTATGTATACTCGTGCGAGCTTCATCCAAGCATCGTTTTGTTTTGTACACATTTGTATCAAAACTAGTACATCAGCTTCACAAGAGGAAGAAATGAAAGACACTGTGTGCTAGAGCTAAGGAACTCTTTTTCTGTGCTTACATTAGATGCCTTAAGAATTAGTATTTCAAAACCTCTAAAATTTCATTTGGATATTCATAATAGACCTTTACTGCGTGCATAAATGCTTCCTGGCACTTTAGACTACTTCAGAGATAGCTGAATGCATGCAATTAGATTTGAAGGAGCATCATATGACATGCACCTCTAACCCGATGCTCTCCAGCAGCAGAGAGTGTCTAATACTTCTTGCCTTTAGAAATATATGGAGAAGTCTCAGACACAACAGCCTGAAGATTATTTGTGAATAATCTCTAAGCTGAAAATCTACAGAGACAATGATTAAATTATTTAACCTACATTCAGTTAAAATGGTGACTCTTACAGAAAACACAGCCTCAAATGGATTTTGTAGCTCTGCAGAGGGATGCAGAATTGCTGTGCCTTCCTTTTAGGGCTGTACAACATACAGTACTCTGCATATATCATCAAAGTTCCTCTTATTATATTATAGTTAAGACAATGGAGGTACTTTCTGCCACATAAGGACTTCTATTGGTTAATGGTGAAGGGAAGCCATGAAAAGAGCTATCGATCTGCTCACAGTTATTTCAGTTTTCCATTTCAGTGCTGTGTCAGTGGACATCTGTCTGTTCTAACTGCATCATGGCACTGCAAAATCAGAAATGGTTGAACCTGGGCTTGATGAAGTCAGTTTGATACACGAGTTGATATCTCATATGAACTGCTCTCATAGCTGCTTTGAGGTCAGGGGAGTGAAATATCTTTAAAAATTGAACTTTATAATTGATGTTACACTACCATTCAAAAATTTGTGATCAACCAGATTTTTAGTGAATCTCTCATGCTCATCAAGGCTGCATTCATTTAATCAAAAATACAGTAAAACGGTAATATTGTAAAATATGATTACAATTTAAAATAATGGTTTTCTAATTAATATACTTTTAAAAATATATATATAAGTTATGGCAAAACCAAATTCTCATCAGTCATTACTCCAGTCTTCAGTGTCACATGATCATTCAGATATCAGTCTAATATACTTATTTATTATCAATATTGGAAACAGTTGTACTGCTTAATATTACTTTATTGGATTTTAACATGATACTTTGATTAATAAAACATTAAAAAGAACACCATTTATTCAAAATATAAACCTTTTGTAACAACATAAGTCTTTACTATAACTTTTTATGCAATTTAATATATCTTTGTTAAATAAAAGGATTAACTTCTTTCAAAAAAAAAGTAGTGACCCCAAACAGTAATGCACTGTATATTGTTACCAAAGATTTTACATTCTCATCTGTACATTCTCATCTTGAACAGAGCTAAGCTAGTTAATGTATTATAATATAATAGTTTTTTTTTTTTAAGAAAGAATGCACAATTTTACCTTTGTGACCAAGACTTAGTTGTGCTTTTGCTGTAGTAAGATAAAAACTAAAGACAACTTGACATAAATGACTTAAACTAAAACTATAATATGTATTTATATACATAAAATATCTATTTATAGCTTTTTCTTGGTTGAAGATTACAGATATATAGAGATGCACACTTTGCATTACACAATCCAATACTTACTGCAGGGCTTCTAAATCTATTGGCCAAAACCATCTGAACCTACTCAATCTAATTGGGAAACCAAGTAAAGGCAATCAAAATGCAATCAGTTTAATCTCCGTGTTATTCTGCAACACCAAGTAAAACTCTCCGCTTGATCCAAGCTGTCCCATTGAAGGGTTCAGTGAGGTCACCTGGAATGGTGACTGATAAGCACTAGAGAGTTGCCGGGGCATAACTTGACCATAATTAGCATTAAGCGGATGCTCATTCACCCCAGTGCAGCATTCTAATTTATGGATTGTGCAATAAAGGATCAACTGGTTGTGCAATAGTTCCAATTACGCTGGTGATGCTGAGTCACTGAAGGAGAAGAATTAGAAACCATCCGCTCACAGAATGCAGTAATGCAGACAGTACATGGGATAATGCACATAACAGGGGAAGGTGTGAAGGAAGACTTCAATAATTCATTGCTTATTCAATTTGTGGAGGTTAAGTGGGTTAACTTTTATAGTTGGCAGTGCAGAAGCCTTCAGTAATGCATGAACACTGCAAAATGACCTGATATACTGTACTTTCCGACTGAAAAGATATGAAAAGCCTTAAACCACATACATTAAAGGGCTAGTTCATCGCAAAATGAAAATTCTCTTATTATTTAGTCATATATTATTTACATTCTCATGTCATTCAAAACTTTAATTTTTTGCAATTGCCTGAAAGCTTTTGCAGCTTTATTAGCTTACTATTGTTAATTTCTGAGATCATTTACTTGCAGATGTCTTCTAAATATTAAAAGACTAGTTGTGAAACAATAAAACTGTGCCACATTCTCAGTATATTGACATGGTAGATATAAATAATTTATCCAGTGCTTTAGCTAGTGTCTTTTGTTATTGCTGTCATGTCCACCCACTGTAGGAAGAAAATAATGTATTTTTCATTAACCAAAGAGTGTACATAACATCTCACTGCATATTTATTATTATTTCTTTATTAATTTAGACACATCACAGCTGTACAAAGCTACAGTCAAAGAATGTTAGCTATAGCAGAACCATTTCAAATAGAACATTATTAAAAACCACAAACAAACATACTTTCTCTCATTTCTTTCCTGTTGACATGGTCAAATATTTGGACAGCTGACTCATATATTCATATACTTGTCTTTATAAACTAACTTTGGAAAATATGAGTTGTTCATGCTGATATCCTGCCAACAACACCAAAAATGTTACATCAAGTCTCCACGCCAGGAATATTATGCCTATTCACATACCCTTATGATAAAAGTCTTAAAGTATGTGATATTTATTGTACTTAAGTACGAAAAGTATTTTTTAAATCTTAAACGTACTTAAGTATTGAAAGTAAAAGTGCCAAATGGAAAGCAAAATGGAAAAGAAGCAAATAAACAGTGTTGGAGAAAGTTAGTTTTAAAAGTAAAGCATTACAATATTGCGTTACTTCCTAAAAAAGTAACTAATTACATTACATAGTTACTTTTTATTAAAAGTAATGTGTTACTTTACTTTTGCGTTACTTTTTAAATCTGGGCTGGCCTTGTTTGTTTGCTTTTAATATAAAAAGTTCAAATGGCAAATGTAAAAGCCCTTTCACACCAAAATCCTCAGGCTGAAAGAAATGTAAAAAAATGTAAACACGTCTGTACAGTAGAAAACAGAAGAAGAAAGTTCAACACTCTTCAGCAATAAAAAAAAGAAGAGGAAATGTTAGTTTATCTTGTGTAATTTTTGCTTATTAGTATGGCTGAATTGGATCATCGAAGGTCAGCAGCAAATTGGTTAATAAAATGGGATTAAATACATTATTTGTATTATTTAACATATTTAATTATTGCAGCTTTGAGTCATATTCTGAGTTGCTTTTAAGTGCTTTTATTAATTTCGAGGAAAACTAAATCAGATTTTTCATTTTAATTTATTTTTTATTTTTTGTGAGTGAGTGAGATGAATTAATGCATGCTCACATTTATTCAACCTGGTCTCCTAAAAATACGTACCTCTGTGCACTTTTTGTGCAACACCGTTTTTACTACCTTACTGCACGTTTCGCTGCAGTTTCAAAGAGAAATGTCCGCTGAGTGGCGCTAAAACATTGGTTCAATTTGTGAACCCTGGCACGTTTTTATTATGTTGATATAGGTACTTATTGCTGTGTTTTTATTATGTTGCTTCTGGTACGTATTGCAGCGGTTAAGAATTCAAATATCTGGGGACTGTCGCTAAAGTTAATGCTCAGTCGTGTTAGAAACATGCCCTACACCAGGGATAGGCAATTCCGGTCCTGGAGGGCCACTATCCTGCAGAGTTTAGCTTCAGCCCTCATAAAAACTCACCTGCCTGTATCTATCTAGTAATCCTGAAAACACTGATTGCCTTGTTCAGTTGTGTTTAATTAGGGTTGGAGCTAAACTCTGCAGGACAGTGGCCCTCCACGACCGAAGTTGCCTATCCCTGCTCTACACCAAACCCAACCCTAAACCTACCCGATAGTGTTAACAAATGCAAAACTGATATTAAAACTCATTTGTTGATGCAACCTTTCCATTTGAACTTACTTATATGCAGATTTGAACTGCTTTGTCGCCGTGGTTACACAGTATTTGAACCAGAGCTCCTCGCCTCTCAAGTACATCTCTGTACTCCGTGAACTACTGAACAACCTACTGCCTATGAAAACCCATAGATATGAACCTGTATATGTGCGATGCTAACGTTCAAAAGCATCAGTTTTAAAATCTCCCAGCATATTAATATTATAACATGATATTCTTCATTCAGTTCACGGGCAACAGCTCTGATGGACATTCCTGCAGTCAGCATGCCAATTGCACACTCCTTCAAAACTTGCAACATATGTGGCATTGTGCTGTGTGATAAAACTGCACATTTTAGATTGGCCTTTTATTGTGGCCAGCCTAAGGCACATCTGTGCAACAATCATGCTGTCTAATCAGCATCTTGATATGCCACACCTGTGAAGTGGATGGATTATCTCGGCAAAGGAGAAGTGCTCACTAACACAGATTTAGACAGATTTGTGAACAATATTTGAGAGAAATAGGCCTTTTGTGTACATAGATCTTTGAGTTCAGCTCATGAAAAATGGGGGCAAAAACAAAAGCATTTCATTTATAATTTTGTTCAGTGTATATATGTAATATATATACACAGTACACACACACACACACACACACACACACACACACACATATAGCATGTAAACATAAACTTTTTATTTTGAATGTGATTAATCATGATTAATCATTTTGCAGCCATATTAGTAGTTAATTTATTTCTTTATTTATTTTAACATAACAGAACTTTGCCATAAACTATTTCATAATTCAGGCCAAGAGCAAATCAATTTTAGAATTAGGACATAATTGAGTTCAAGTGACCATTCAGACTCAAATTGCAAAAATTTATCAAATGTGACATTTTTTTTTCTGTTGAGGCCTCAATCCAAAAAACAAATTGGCCAAATGTAAGGGGGGAACTATGCTATTAGACCATGTTAGTATTTTTTAGGGTTATTTTATCAGTATTGCTGGATGTTTATTTAGATAATTGGTCTACACCTAACAAAAAATGGTATTACAGTCATCAATGGTATTACATGCCTTTTCACTGCATCACAGTAAGAAAGATGCAATATGTTTGTGAATGCCAAAGCTATGAAATTGAAGGGTAAGACACTGTCACAGAAACAATCCAAGATTAAGAGGCAGTCAGACCCAAAAGCTTTGCACAGTTCAAGTGCATAACGATACTGTCTCTCACTTTTGTGTCAATAGTAGGTATTATAATTGAGCCACCTTCTGGCCTTCTCTACCTCTTCACTAATGAGAACATCCCCTGTTTATTTTCTGCCTCAAGTCTATGGTGTGGTTGTATAACATACATCTGCATTCAAGCACTAAAATTAAAGCTGATGGAGTAACACTTGAACAAATCTTGTCTTAATTTACATGGACAGCATACAGCTGTTCAGGACAGCTTAGTGTGTGTTAATTTAACATGTCCTGATTTTACATCTCTTGACAGGAGGTCATAGTGATATTGAATCACGTTGCTTCTCCTCCTTATTTGTTTGTTGGAAATGCCTTAAAGGAACAGTTCACCTAAAAATAATTCTGTAATTATTTAGAGTACCGTACTTGCACTTATGTCGTCCCAAACTCTTATGACTATGACCTGAGGACCAAAGATTTCAAGCTTCAAAAAGGAGGCTAAATCACCATACATAAATCATAAAAGTGGTACGACATGTGCAATATATTTCAAGTCTTTTGAAGTAGGATAAGTTTTTTTGTGTGTGTGGAAAAACAGACTAGAAAATAAATTCTAATGGATTCTAAATGGATTCTTAAAGGGATAGGGAAACCAGAGACCTGACGGTAGCCATTGACGTCCATAGCTACCAGCAACTGTTACCAACATTCTTCAAAAAATGTTCTTTTGTGCACAACAAATAAAAGAAACTTACAGTTTTGAACAACTTGAGGATAAACTTGAAGTAAATGATGACAGTTTCATTTTTGGGTGAACAATCCCTTTAAATCAGTGAGTCCAATCTCTGAATGAATCATTCAAACTGGCTTTGTGAATCAGCCAATTTGTCAAAAAGAAATAATTAATAATAAAACATTTATTCTGCTTTAATGAAGGTGCCAAAAAAGCTAAGGCAGATATCAAGAAGATTTAATGTGAATGTTTCTTTTTTATGGTTTCAGAAGACTTTGGATACAACACACAAGGGCCAATTTTATGAGTTTTATGGTGCATTTTTGTCATTCTAGAGCTTGATTACCCCAGTCATATTTATTATATGTAAAAGAGCAACTAGGGTTTTCTTTTTTCCCAAAATTCTCTTGTTGAGTTCCAGAGAAGAAATACTGTCTCACCAATGAACCTTGCTCGAACTATTCTTTTAAGCAAGAATGAGCATATAAATATAAGTTGTGCCAGAAAAAAGGAAAGCATCATACTTTTTCAGTTATTTTGCTGTATATTTGTCATGGAGCCATGCATTGTTATTTAAGAAATACATTCTAATACTGTGGTAAAGCTTGATCCTTATTTATGTAAGCTCAGGAAAAATAATAACCCAAGCCCAAAAAAACAAAAGATGCCTCTTCCTGAAAATTCAATCTTTTACATCACTCATTTATTTTGGATTAGCTGAATCACAGTGGCAGATGGTGGAGATAAAGATTTGACTCAAGAAAGCAGCTGATCTCATGTTTGGAAAACCATGAAGATCATGTCCTGTCACTTCAGTCTAAGTGTGGCCCCAGAGAATGGCTATTTTTTGTCACCATGTTCTTATAGGTTCCCATGGGCCCATTCGTCTGCCTTTTCTAAAAACAGCTCTGCTTATGTTGATATAACCTCTGTCTTCAGAAACAAACACCTCATCAGAGGCAAAAACCACACAAACAATTTCAGGGAAGCAACTTTTGACAGGACTTTAAAACGAACCGGTAACAAATTTGCTGAACCATCGGCTACACGAAAAGCTTTGTCCCTTGAGGCCTCGCCATTGCTTTGTAGTCAGTGGAACAGTCTGCAAACTCTACGAAATTAATCTCATAGTTAAACTAGCCACATATATCATCTTACATATTTTGTGATATGTTTTATGTAATATGTCTACTGTAATATCTTACTTTCAGATCCCTTTCACCTCAGCAGTGGGCTTTTGTTCCTCAGCGGCTGTAATAAAGAATGTCGTCTCGACATGATCATTTATCATGTAGATTAGACTCCATATGCAGAGTATTCCTTTGGCCATGTTTAATGTATCTATGTTTTGCAGTATGTGGGTATCCATGCTCTCAATGCAGTGTCAAATGTTGCTTGCTCTGGTCTTAAAAAGTTTTCTTACCTCTTGAAGTAGGCCTGCGAATGTCACCCGATAATTAATTGCTGGTTGCTAAGGACTAATCATGACTAATTGCCTGTCCAATTTTGTCTCTCTATCACTGCAACATGTTCAAGCTTGTCTCAGTCCTAAGGGCCAACAAAAAAGCCTTTGGTTATCAGAATGGAGCAAAAATGGGACACCTGTGTGTTTCTGCTTCACATCAATTGCTGAAATGTCTTTCTCTTGTCATATCTATTGATTTATTTAGAAATACACTAAAAAAGCAGTTCATACATACAACTTCATTTTTTATTAAGAGTGTGTTTTAGATTTTCTCAATTAAAATGTTTTTTTTTTTAAGTAAAAAAGTGATGCAATGGTCCTGTTAGCATAATGAAAAAATATTATTTTAATTATTTTATTAGTATAAATATTTTTTTCCTTAGAAATAAAAATGCTTCATTGCTTAATAATTAATAAAAAGACATTTATTTTCCAAATCAAAGTAATGTGGTGTGTCTAAGTCATGTGATCTAACCAATATGATAAATATAAAAGAATATAATGTGGTGTGACTCCTCAAAAACGTATTTAAAATATTTATAAATTAATGATTTATTATGATATTAAAGTACATTTTTTATTCATTTGCAAATAATAATGGTCACACTTTTTTTAAGGTCCAGTTCTCACTTTTAACAAACCATTAACTATGACTTTTGCCTCAGTACTAATTTGCTGATTATTAATAGTTAGCTGTTAAGTTTAGCTATTGAGTAGGATTAGGGATGTAGGACATTGTCATGCAGAATATGTGCTTTATATGTAGTAATATATGTTATTGTTACCATAATAATGTACAGGTGCATCTCAATAAATTTGAATGTCATGGAAAAGTTCATTTATTTCAGTAATTCAACTCAAATTGTGAAAATCGTGTATTAAATAAATTCAGTGCACACAGACTGAAGTAGTTTAAGTCTTTGGTTCTTTTAATTGTGATGATTTTGGCTCACATTTAACAAATACCCACCAATTCACTATCTCAACAACTTAGAATACTTCATAAGACCAATAAAAAAAAATTAAAAATTTTTTTTTAGTGAATTGTTGGCCTTCTGGAAAGTATGTTCATTTACTGTACATGTACTCAATACTTGGTAGGGGCTCCTTTTGCTTTAATTACTGCCTCATTACTGATCAGTTTGTGGCACTGCTGAGGTGGTATGGAAGCCCAGGTTTCTTTGACAGTGGCCTTCAGCTCATCTGCATTTTTTGTTTCTCATTTTCCTCTTTTCAATACTCCATAGATTCTCTGTGGGGTTCAGGTCTGGTGAGTTTGCTGGCCAGTCAAGCACACCAACACCATGGTCATTTAACCAACTTTTGGTGCTTTTGGCAGTGTGGGTAGGTGCCAAATCCTGCTGGAAAATGAAATCAGCATCTTCTAAAAGCTGGTCAGCAGAAGGAAGCATTAAGTTCTAGCAAATTAATTGGTAAACAGGTGCAGTGACTTTGGTTTTTTCAAAAACACAATAGACCAACACCAGCAGATGACATTGCACCACAAATCATCACAGACTGTGGAAACTTAACACTGGACTTCAAGCAACTTGTGCTTTGAGCTTCTCCACCCTTCCTCCAGACTCTAGGACCTTGGTTTCCAAATCTCTCTTTTTCTCTCATCTGAAAAGAAGACTTTGGACCACTGGGCAACAGTCCAGTTCTTCTTCTCCTTAGCCCAGGTAAGACGCCTCTGCCATTGTCTGTGGTTCAGGAGTGGCTTAACTGTAGCCATATTCCTTGACACGTCTGTGTGTGGTGGCTCTTGATGCCTCAGCCTCAGTTCATTCCTTGTGAAGTTCACTCAAATTTTTGAATCGATTTTGCTTGACAATCCTCATATGGCTGCGGTTCTCTCGGTTGGTTGTGCAACTTTTTCTTCCACACTTTTTCCTTCCACTCAACTTTCCTTTAACATGCTTGGATACAGCACTCTGTGAACAGCCAGCTTCTTTGGCAATGGATGTTTGTGGCTTACCCTCCTTTTGAAGGGTGTCAATGATTGTCTTCTGGACAACTGTCAGATCAGCTGTCTTCCCCATGATTGTGTAGCCTAGTAAACCAAATCGAGAGACCATTTTGAAGGCTCAGGAAACCTTTGCAAGTCTTTTGAGTTAATTAGCTGATTGACATATCACCATATTCTAATTTGTTGAGATTGAATTGGTGGGGTTTTGTTAAATGTGAGCCAAAACCATTACAGTTAAAAGAACCAAAGACTTAAACTACTTCAGTCTGTGTGCACTGAATTTATTTAATACACAAGTTTCACAATTTGAGTTGAATTACTAAAATAAATAAACTTTTCCACAACATTCTAATTTACTGAGATGCACCTGTATATCTCAAGTGTAAGGAAAATATGATATTACTTTTTACTTGTTTGTTACAGCATATGACATTTGTAGTTATTAAATTAAACTTCTCTTAAAACACGTTTACCCTTTTTAGGCGCTTTACGTTAATGAAATCAACGTGACACTTTTTAATATTTTTAAGTGGTTTCCTTTTTCCTTCTTGTATTGACTTCAAATCTATAGTTGAACATGTATTTCTATGTGCCTTGTTACTGACATTACAGGAGTTATGAGGAAATTTGTCATAATGATATTAAAATATGCTAGGGTATATAAATATGTGACTTTGCCAAAATGTGAATCTATCAACTTCAAGCAGTGCAACCGTGTGATGAGGCCTTTGGCCCTCGTTTTTATTGAGGAGAGTTGCTTAATGAGGCTAAACATGGTGGAGGTGTTGGACCATAATGGGGACGGATGCTGCTCTGTCTGGAAGAGGGGGAGGCTGTTATTATAATTGATAGCCCTTACCGCTCACTCCCATTTCAAAGTTCATTAGCAGTGCTGCACTCCTCACGTCAAGCCTTCACAAGGTGCTTCTTGGTTCTCTCCAATGCAAGAGAGATTTATGGACTTTAAAAATACACTAGGAAATGAGATCATGGACTCTAAATCCCTCAAGATCCATAGATCCCTCTCAGTCCAACTTTCATTTTTGTCTTACTTTCATAGCTTTCAAATGAGGCAAAGCTGTCATTTACCCCCAGAGAAATACAAAAATACTTCAAATGCATTAAATGGAGCAGAGAGATTATAAAAATGTAATTTAAAACATTGTTAACATTGTTTTGTCAGATATGGAGGCTTCAAGCAAATGATGGCGGGGATACACTTAACTCTTTTTATGTGTACATGCCATCTGAGTGTGCTGAGGTGTGAGGTATTATAGACAGCAGACAGCTAATTATGGCTCTGTCAGAGTGCTGGTGGGGAGGTCACAGGGCCAATTCTGATTGACAGTAGAAGAAGCTCATTGTGTCTGATATATAGACTATACATAGAGTCCCTGCATGGAGTTTCCTGATCTCTGTTTAAAGGAACAGTATGTATTGCCTGTGCATTACCTGTCATGTTGTTTCAAAACTGTATGACTCACTTTCATCTGCAGCAGAGCCTGATTTTACCAAGTGGAACATCTTCCTGAATCAATATATTTGTTGACCCTGGAATAACACTGAGATTAACCAATCAGATTTGAAGTACCAGTTTATAGTTTTTGTGAAGTTTAGGCTTTTCTGTAGAATATTTTAATAATTTTTGTCCATCTTGGTTGTCAAAAAAACTGGACATTTCCTGCAATTTTACCGTAAAATTCAGCTAAAAGTATGGTTTGGGGAAGTGAAAAAGAAGACATATTATAATGTACAGTAAAATAACCATAATCTGAATTTCCGGAATCCCCTGTGTTACACAAAAGCAGGGATTTTTTTTTTTATATATAATATACAGTATGTGTGTGTGTATATATATATATATATATAGTTGATAAATTATGTTTATCATATAATTTTAGTGTCATAATGTTTTGTATTTTTGTGCACTTTTCTTTTAGTATATTATAGTGTATTCAAAACCTCCTGGGAAGTTGGGAAGTCATATAATTATGATATTGTGTTTATTCAAATCACTTGGAAGCAAGATGACAATGTATATTGTGCTGAATTTTTTAAGCTCTACAACTACAACATGATGAAAACAGAATGTGCATCAGGTGTAAACCATATTTACCTCAGCTTGTGCATACTTATGATGCACTTGGATTTATCATGTGGATTTCTCATTATGGTTTTGTGGTGGTAGCATATTATAAGGGTACAAAACAGATTTTAGTACTTTAGAATATTTACATTATATCAGTTAATGATATTTACATAATATAGACATCATATATCATCAGTTAATGATATATGATTTTTATTTTTTTTTTACTGTAAATTTAGGTTAATTCTATAAAACCTATAATGTTACAAAACTTCCTTTTTTGGGTGAATTATCCCAATTTGTAGTTATAGTTTAAGATTCAAAGGGAAACTGTGTAATAAAGTGATATTAATGGCTCAAGCTGCTGTCTTGATGTTTAAATACTGTTGAAAGCCGGTAGAGGGATTTCACAATATCCCACACAATACATAAAGCAATAACAAGCTGTAAAAGCAAGACCTGCTGTTGCACTTGTCATAACTATTCATTTAAAGCATCAATGGTGAATGAAATTAGCTTTCAAACTTTGGTCTGGTAGGCAGACAGTATTCATTATAGTGATAGATAGTCCAAGCATCTCTCTTCCTATTTTTCGCTTAGTTACGTAAATTTCAACTCAGGGACTATTTGTATTGGGTTAATGCTTTCTCTGTTTGTTTTTTACGATCAATAATCTAGCAGGATCATCAGTCTTACGTTACAGTACTACATGATTGAAAACAGGACAAAAGATCACTCAAATTTAACATGCACAAGCAGCAATTGTTTATGATTCAGTGTTGCAATTATAGACAATAATAAATCTTGCCCTCCTTTTTAATGAGTACAGGACGTCTAAGAAATCCCTCCAGTGTACTGAGTTACAACACAACTGACAATTACTGCAGTCTCCTAATCAGTTTATCCATATCCAGAGAGTTATTGTTTTAAAATTATCTTCAGTGACATATTGGTGACATTTACAAGAGAAATAAATGCCACTGAAATTTTGTTCCTGAAGCAACAGAATGCATTTTTTGGAAACATTTTCTACACTGTAAAAAGAATTCCGTAAAATTTATGGTAAAAAAAAACGGCAGCTGTGATTGCCGGAATTTTACTGTAAAAAATATGGTAGAAACATTTTAGGTTTTAACTTAAATTTTCACAGTTGAAATAAAACACTTTATGATGTTTTTTTGAAGTATTATAGTGATTGTTGCTCTGCTTTTAACCCATCCAAAGTGCACACACACAGCAGTGCTAACACACACACACACCGTGAACACACTCCCGGAGTAGTGGGCAACCATTTATGCTGCGGCGCCCGGGGAGCAGTTGGGGGTTCAGTGCCTTGCTCAAGGGCACCTCAGTCATGGTATTGAAGGTGGAGAGAGCACTGTACATTCACTCCCCCCAACTACAATTCCTGCCGGCCCGAGACTCAAACTCACAACCCTTGGATTGAAAGTCCAAATCTCTAACCGTTAGGCCACGACTTCCCCACAAAAATGTACAGTTAAATACCATAATTTCATTAACTGATATAATGTTAATATACCAACCTACTGAAGTACTGAAATCTGTTTTGTACCTTTTTAATACACTGATAACCACCAAATGCAGGGGGTGATGAGAAAGTCACATGATGAACCGAAGCCCATCACAAGGAGCTTTTAAATAATAACATATACAGAAGGTGCACAGTGTCATTCACACAGACACTAAAATATCACACAAAAACTGAAATAACGCAATAAACATTCATTAAACAACATTAGGTGTAATACACAACCCTAATATACAAAAGTGATAAGAAAAAACTAAGAAGAAACATGGTTATTTCAACCAAAAAACACCAAATTTGAAATGTAATGCAGGGAATTCTGGGAATATCAATTTACGGTTATTCACTGTAAATTATACAGTCTCTTTTACTTCCAAAAATGGTATACTTCCGTTAAATTACATTTAATGTCCATTACAGTTTTTCACCATATATAGTACAGGAATTTACTGTAAACCATTTAAAGGGGTCATATGATGCTTTTTTAAAGATCATTATTTTGTGTATTTGGTGTAACAGAATATGTTGACATGCTTTAATGTTCAAAAAACACATTATTTTTTCAAATACTGTACATTATTGTAGGTCCTCTATGCCCCGCCTCTCTCAAACGCGTTGTTTTCTACAAAGTCCCTCCTTCTGACAAGTGCAGTCTACTCTGATTGGCCAACTGACCCAGTGCATTGTGACTGGCTGAACATTGCAAGCACTCGTCGGAAATGTAACGCCCCTTTCCATAATCGTGAGCTTCAACTTTCAAAATAAATGTAAAGACAATAACGTCCTTAGTTTTACCATCAGTTCAAACCCGAAAGGGGAACAAAGTCGTGTGACAGACACAGTGATGAAGCTCTTTTGTGTTTGCAGTACACAAGCCATGGACGGTTAAGACAGCTGACTCCACTGTGTGACCCTCTCTCTCTCTCTCACACACACACGCGCACACACACACACAACGCAAAACTCCACATTTGTACAGTCATCAGCAAAAACTTAAACTAATAACAAAACATACTTATAGTAGCTGATTCAGAAGCGCCAGATTGTCGTAGCAAAATCAGAATTACCTCCTCTCCTAGGTTCATGGAACGGTCGTCCATGGTGTGTTGCTGTTCTGTTGTAAGTAATCTTAAAGATTCCTAAATGCATCTACTTTCATAAAGCCAAATAAAGTGGTTTTGCTTTCGCCTAGATACACACAGCATCTCCCTGACATGGCTGCTTCAACACTAACTGCGGTTACTGAAACCACGCCTTCTTTCTTTGCATGAACATTTGGGTAGCATTACGCAAATATTTCAACATAGTGATGTAGACATGTGGGGGGCGTGTTAGAACAAGCCATTTTAGGGGGGCGTGGCAGAGTCTTAACTTTGATAAAGAATATCTCTTTGGATTTGAGACTTTATTCCTTGTAACTTTACAGATCTTCTTCATGCACCAAGAGCTTGTAACACTCCAAAGAGAAAGTTTGAAAATTTTTTTAAATCGAATGATATGGTTTGTTTATGTGATTAATTCTGAATAAATGATTGCATTTATAAATTTTACATTTTATTTTTATTGTTTATTAGTTTAATTTTATATAAATATTAATTTTAATACTTTGATAAATGGAGCAACTGTTCAAAATATTTTTTTTTTTACCTCACATTTATGACAAAAATATCCAACAAACCATGTTTTAGAAAAAGATTACAGTCACCTCTGAATACTGAGTCATGTTAGTCAGTCAAAGTACCTACTAAGATTATTGCAGCAATAATTATTAAAACAATTCTCCTTTGTATCCTTTTAGCAAAATGAATGAAAAATTTGAGAAAAAAGATGAAAACAAAGTTAAAGTATTTGTCAGAAACCAAGGAGTGGGATGAGAAGTGTCAGCTGAATTTAGCAAAAGTGCTTTCCTTAGATCACTGATTTTGAACAAAACTAACTTTTCATTTGTAATTTTAATTTTTATATTTATGCTGTCAAAATAGAAAGCTGAAAGCAGCATATTGTATTTAGATGCATGCAGATCTATTATTATATTTTTAAGTTGTTACCAAAGCATAAATTAATAAAAGGTACCAATACGTACCATTTAAGGTAGATAAGAAACAAAGATGTACCTTTTAGTTTTTTAACTCTAGGGTAGCCTACCACCCGAGTAATAGCTTTGTACCTTTTTTCCTGAGAGTGATCACTTCCATGCATTCTGTTTTTGTTTTTTCCACAGCTCACCCAGACCTAGTGATGTCACTGGATACAGTCACTTTTTCCATTGGTTCTGGTCTGCTTGCAAGCCTGGAGTGTCATTGAGTGACATCAGCATTCCCATCCAGGCCTGGGAACCCTTACTTGGAGGTAACTCCTCTCAGCCATGCACCATAGATCTGTCACTGACATCACATGTCCTTATTACCAAGCAGCAGGCCACACAAACACAGACAGCAAACACAGGTAGGTCTCTGACTCTCATATGGGATAAATGATGATGCTGTTATGTTGACAGAAAACAATGAACACCTTTTAGACAGCTGTCAGACTGTATTCAAGGGCAGAATACTAACCCATCCCATGAAGCAATTCCCTATAGATTCAGTTACATGTCAACAGTATATTGTCCATTGGAATGGACAAAAATAGAGCTGAGTCCTACATTTTTAACATATTTATCATATTCAGAGTATTGTAAAAATCTTACTGCAGACACATTATTTGAATAAATGAAGATATCTATTCTTGCCCTCTCTTATAAATATTTCATTAATGTAATCACCATTTTTTAAAAATAAAATATTACATTTTAAGAACTGTTCCATTCTCTTGAAGAGATTCTCTTTTTAACAGAATTGACTTCTGTTAATAGGATAAGTACCCTCCAAACCATGTAGTTCCTATAATGTCAGTGTTTTTAGAAGTCAGGATGAATCTTTGTGTTATTATCTTTAGTTTGCTTACAACATGAATTTTTAGTGTACACTTTTAATTACTTAAAAAAAATTAATTAAGAAACATCATTTTTAAATTAAAGTCAGCACAGTGCCAGTTTATATATATATATATATATATATATATATATATATATATATATATATATATATATATATATATATAAACTGGTGAGGAAAATTGATTTGAAAAAGTAAAAACCCATTACTGTGACAAATTAAATGATGGACAGAAAAGTTTTATAACATGTTTTCATGTAAAATTTTCACGTTTAATTTAATTAAAATCATTTAAAATCTTTGGGAAAATACAACTACAAAGAAGATTAATATTCTATAATTATACAAGATTAATATTATATAAAATACATTTAATTGATAAAAATGACAGCAAAGACTTTTATACTCACAAAAAAAAATCTATTTATTTAAAAATAAATACTCGAAAAATACTAGGCAACACAACGGTGTATGTATATACACATGTTGATTATGTTTAAATATTCGATTATTAAAACATTTAAAATTATTCATTTTTCCATATTATGTGCATTTTATTATGTGCAATTATGTGCAATTTATTTTGTGATATAATTTTATATAATTTCATAGCCTATAATTTACATGCTTTTTTCTTAGTGAAGTCAAAAATACCTTTTACCTTTAGAAAAAAAAATGTTGCAGTTTATTTTTATTCTGCATGTTGTTCATTCTGCTGTGTTCACACCTTCTCACACCTCTGGCAACTGAATACTGTATTATGTAACAAAACAAATTTAAGTGGCGCCTCCTTGCTCCGAAGCTAAGAAGAACAACACACGAAGAGGAGGACCGAGACATATTCACTTGATTTAGTAAGTTAGTTGCTAGCTGAACAACATTAAAACGATGAGAACACCTGGACTGAGCATCTGTGAATGACGGAACCGGCTCCGCCTAAATCCGTTGGGCTGGGGAGAGGAGGGGGACGAACAGTCGACGAGGAGAGAAACTGTGTGTCTGATAAAGGAGGGAGGACTTGCTGAAGAATCAGACCAACTACGATAAAAACCCACAGAGCCACACCGGGGCTGAGATTATGACGTAAGCACGATCCTCGAGCGTTCAGCGCATCCATCGCGCTCCTCAGCAACTTGGTGAAGAGACTCGCCGGCGCGCGTGAAGCTCGGAAGCAGCTGCGCTCCAGCCTCCTCGCCTTATAAAGTACATCGATGACGAAAGCTATCGCGTGAGCGTAAATTCAGCACTTGGTTCAATAGACAGCTCCAGTGTGTCGGCTTCCCTAACTGGACTCAGTTTCAAGAGCAATTCTTTCAGTACTTTTTAGAACACTCTCGCACGTATGAACATTAGATTATATTTCTTGCTTTCATCTAACTGCGATCCATAGTCTGGGACCTTCTCCACTAAATATGTACCAGGGGCATTTGCAGGTAAGACTCTGCTCACATAAGACCTACAATACTTTTCTTTACGTTTATGATGGCTGTTATTTGAATTGATTTATAGTTCCACTTAAATCACTGGATTGCACTGGAAGCATGTTAGGTGCAATTCTTAAGTGATCAATGCATTAAAACAATATGCCAGAGCTTTATGAGTTAAGTTAGGTTTTGTCCTCCTCAAGATTATTGTTTGCTGTTGATGTTTGGTGTGTTCATTAATTGTATCCATGATATAAGATATATAAATGGCAGATAGGCCCTGAAATGGTGAGATATGCTATATTTATATATAAAGAAAATGCCAGTTTATGCATGAGTCATTAAGCAAACCAAAGAAATGTTAGACCAGTGCTGTTCATCTAGTTTAAATGATGCAGATGCCAGTTGGACAAATTAAAAGGTAAAATAAGCTGTCTGCAAAAAAGGAAGAAAAGCAAGTTTCCAGTTACAAAAACACTGGGATATAAACATTGCTTGTTGTGCTGTGGACTTACTGCTAAAAAATCACTCAGTTGCGCACTTTGTTGTAGGATCACCAATAGTAATTTACCCAACATTTTTTGTATCACCTGGGGAATAAAAAACAGGCCTACAGAGTTGAACTTGTAGAAGCAATCCATAAATCATGTTTTGTGCAAAATGAGACACATGGGGCTCTTTTGAACCTCTATTCTTACTACAGCAATTTGATTGTTACTATTTTATGAAGATCTCTTAATTACGTAACTGCTAAATTAAAGCAGGCAGCACTTTGTTTACCAAGTCTTAAAACTTCCAAATAATTTACCAGCTGAATATTTTATGACTTCTTTTACAGCTTCTTAGGAAACCAGAGTAGGTTTTTAATACCCTTTGTCTACGACAGATGTGGCTTCAGTTACCTTCATGTCACTTAGATAGTGATTGGCTTCACTATATTCGTTATATTTTCCATAATTCTTTTGACTGACCACAGACACCTACTTATCCTTGCACCTATGTGCATACACATCTATGTAACATGATGTACCATACGCAACATTGTACGAGTATAATTGTTCCATTGTGTTATTAATGTTCCAGGAGACAGAAAATGGATGTCTTTTCAGCACAAAGGTAATCGGACACTTGATAAGAGTCTCATATGGTCCTATTCATAACTGTTCTCTTCATGTTAGAGGCTTTTATTTCAGGCTTTGGGGAGTTAGGGAGAGTAAGATATCACATTTTCTCCGTCAGATAGGGAGGTAATTTAAGAGGAAATGTTCTGTCTGTGCAAAGCAGATGTTTTATCTGTCCTTCACTGGGCTCTTTGCAGCTCCTCCCCCCTAAACAGACACACTTATCTTGACAGTGACGGCTCATTCTCCCTTGAAGCCATCTCAGAGTATATGCTGTTTACTGTTTCGCTCCATTGTTGGTGAAAAAATGAGAATTGCTTTTCAGCACTTAGTTTTTGCTTTCTGCTGCATTTTATATTACAGGCAAACAGTTTGCATTTGCACATTATGTATAAATATACAAAACTGCATTGCCATGAAGAGTTCAAATCAAAATTCTAAGCAATAATTCATTGATACTTAAGTATACAAGAAAGTCAGAGTTGTTCAAAATGATCACACCTCCATTAACAGATGAATATGCTTTGCTGGTTTTCGCTGTTAAAAAAAGAAAACTTGGATTTCAAAGTTTGTGAGTACCTTTGCTGTATTAAACATCAGCATCTTACCACACTAGGGGGCATTGGAAATCAATATTTCACTCTGATCATTTTCATAGACCATATTTCTTTTAGGGGTAGAGTGTAAGTTCTGCCGTTTCATCTTCAACAACACAATACGATTTGATAATAATATATGTAAAAAACAATAAATTAAGAATTCAAAAGGAGTCTAATACTCAGTATTCTTCCTTCGCAAAAATGCAGAGTGTTTGCTCTATCTTATATTTCCTCTGTGACAATCTGTGCATTGATAGTACCTGCAGATAAATATCAAAGTAGCTATTTTAAGGGTCATTTGACCCATTTAAACCAAATATATCAGCTCACACCTCAGATGTAACAACACTTGTTATAATTACTATGAATAACTCCAGTTGCTTGGGTGATTCCTGGCCTTTACAGCCATACGGCTGTTTGAGATTAATTTGCAACACAGTGTGTTGCGTTCTCTATCAAACATGGGCATCACAAACAGTCCAAGTGCAGCTATCTGCGTGCGTAATGTGTCTATCTCACTCCGACTATCACTGAAATGCACCACGCTGTCTGGCCAAGACAAAGCACCTTTTGGAACGCTGGCAAAAATCTCCCTTGCCTTTTTACTTTTATATTACTTTAATTAGCAGAAGCATCTTCTGCATCTTCAGGATTTAATGGATTGTCTCTATACCTCTTTGCTCAGTTCAAGCTTTACTTGGCATTTTTGATCCAGAACCTGACATGTCTTTTTTTCATCTCATTTTCAGAAAAGCTTAGTTAGTGTCCGATTCCCTTCAGGATGAAACCCCTGTTACAGAATCCAATTAAGAATCATTGGTGTCACAGTTCAATATTCTATTAGCGTATCTCAGTTCTTATTTCTGTAAATCCATTTAATGCTTTCATAAATGGCAGAATACAACCATACAACCCTGAAATTAATCATAAAGTGGTTTAATTATGTATTATTATTTATAGGAGGCACTGAGACACTTCAGTGTTTGTATTACTCTGCTTATCAGTGTTTGCAATGTACCAGACTGTCATTACACGTCCTGCTTTGGCTTTATTTGTAAATATTTTGCTAGTGGAGCAGAATTAGACTTTAACTGGCCAAACTGTGTGTAAAATGTAAGTTACTCATTCTTGGATTGTATATAGAACTTTTAAAAAGGAATGGATTGTATAAACTGTATAACAAGCAATACCATACTTCCATTCATGGCTCAGTGCAAGGCCATACTGGTTTTATGAAAAAGGTGTGATGCTGTATTTTTTTTTTAATTATATTTCCATTTATAACTATAATAGAAAGGCAAGGTGAGATACAATACTTCACTTAAAGTAATTTGTACTGCTAGCTAACAATTGGCCATTACCCTCAACAGAGCCTCTGTAAAGCATTTACTGTGCTCTGTCAGCCTTTTTTCAAATATAAAATTATATATAAATGCAACGTTATCCTCCCATTTTCTAAATTGCCTGCCTAATGGGTATCTCATAGAGCTGCTGTGTTGTGTATAATCCCTTGGTGTAGCTTTGCCTTGTGAATAGAGTCTCTCTGATTTCCCACAGGTGTGCAGATACAGTTCTGTCAGATGTTTTCCTACCATGTGGCTCTGATAGGCTGACAGGCATGTAGTCTGTTGGCTTTTTCATGTTGCATCCCTGGCTTTGACAGTGGTAGTGCTTTTGCCAAGGAGGTGAAGAGCAGTTCATCTCGGGCTCAGAAAAAGTGATTGAGACATGCTTGTGTGACACCTCTGCGAGTGTGAAATATGCAGCCCAGACTGCAGCACGCTGAGATGAGGGGGGCTCACAGAGACCCTACAATTGTGACAGCTATTGATTTATGTGAGAGGGTATCAATATGACCTTTCAGGGCCTTTCCCAATAGAAACGCCTGAGAAAGAAAAAGACAGATACTTTTAGAGAGTCTCTATCCTCTGAATATTAATGTAATAAGCATAGATTAATCCTTCGTGGGCTAATGAAGGTTAGATAAATGGTGTTACAAGCAGTGCTGCTAAACACGTGATGAAATTACAAGCAAATTATAATAGTGCCCTGCTGGAAACAGCACACTTTAAAGAAATAGAACAGCTCTTAGTTAACTATAAAAAAAAAAAAATCAAGAGATTTTTTTTGTGTATTGTAGCCAAACATCAATTCATGCAAATTTCAGCTCTACTCAAACATTTCTCTGAGGTTTAGGCTTTTACAAAATTAAAAGATGGCTGGTTCATTTGCTAATGGATCTCGAAAGCATTTACTTTCGAAATAGATGAAATTTCTGTCATCTTCAAAAATGAAAACTGTTATCATTTACTCACCCCCATGTCATTTCAATCTTGTATGCATTCCTTTCTTTTGTGAAGCGTAAACAAAGATACTGTGTTACGAAGAATGTTGGTAACCAAACAGTTGTGGTTCCTTTTAACTTTCGTTGCATGGACAAAAAATCCAATAGAAGTCAATGGGAACCAAACCTGTCTGTAATCATTTACTCACCCTGATGTCGTTCAAAACATGTAAAGCTTCTTTTATCTCTCAGTTCACCCCAAAATGAAAAATTCTCTTGCTTGCTCACCAGGCCAATGTTGTAAGGCTTACTTTCTTCTGCATAGCAAGAATATATTTTGAGGTCTTTTCAGCTGTTTACAGCCAATCATGTTTGTGTCACCATATTTTATTTAATTTGTATATGTGTGCTTTGATGTATATATGTGTGGTTTGATTTTGAAATATCTCTTTTTATTATAAAAAAAGACTATGTGGCTTTAGAAGACTTGCAATATAGCAGTTAAGCTGTATGAAGTATTTTCACGCTCCCTTTTTGTCTACTATGGAAGTCAGTGGACTCCAAATTGCTGAATTTCCAAAAAGACAAACAGCTAAAACAGTTTTCAAAATATATTCTCTTGTATTGCACAGAAGAAATGAATGTATATGAGTTTGAAATGACATGAGTATGAGCAAATCTTCATTTTTGGGTAAACTGTTCCTTTAAAAGAAAGGTTATGGCTGATCTGTTAGAATCAACTTTTGATTAATTTGCAATGAAAAGCATCATTCATTCATTGCTTTGTACACTGCATTTTACTAAAGTAGAGTGTCAGGCAAGCTGGTGGGTACCTTTATTACACAAAGACTCAGACATGTTTACGTAGCTCAGCTGGTTCAGCATGATTCATACAATGCCAAGGTCATGGGTTCAGTTCCCACTGAACATGCATACTGCTAAAAAAAAAATGTATTGCTCGAGTGCGGTGTAATTCACTTTGGTTGTGACACCTTGCGTGTTATGACTGTATTTTAGCTTACACAATCAGTTTGTCTAGCTGTTGAGAGTACATATGTCTCTCAGTATCAGTCACAATAATACCAAAATCCTGTTGATAAAGTCCAGAAGAAGGACAGCGTAATAGAGAGGGACATGTGGCAGCCTTTCAAATAAAATCAATAGACCATCTGTCTCACTCAAGGTGTGCTTCTTGACAGGGGGTATTTTTACATCACCGATGAGGAGGATATCGCTGCTACCGTTTGATTTGAGTTTTGCATGTCCGGCTCAACTCTTAAACCTAAATTCCTGAAGAAACAAACAGACAAGGGACTATTTTGTCCTTTTCCTGTTAGAGTTGATTAGGCTGAATGTGTCATGTCTCTCATGGACACTTATCTGAGAGGACAAAACTCAAGGCCAGCGGGGAAAACAATCAGTGGGAGATACTTAGAGGGAAAAGAGAGTCAGGAGAATCAGACCGGAGCAGGCGGAATAAGTGATAGTGTTCACTTTTCCCCAGAGAATATGTGAGCAGCCTTTGTCGAATCTTTATCTCATTTTAGTGTGTGATGGTCCGTCTGACTCTGTCACTTCTGTAAAGGCAGTAAATAAATGATGAGGGTCTTACATGAGAGATGTTCGCGCTGTTACGTAATGCATAAATAGAGGGTAATTAATATATAATAAATTAGAAATGTTAAAATTTTATGGGTGGAGGGAAAGTCGCAAGGCCAGTGAAAGACTTTCATCAAGAAGCTGCTTCTGATTTACTCAGTGTGTGGCGAAAGCTTAGGGAAAAGTATATTGGAAAAACATGAAACCGGAGTGCAATGTTGCATGCCTGTTTTTTTTTTCTTGAGGATTCAAAGACAGGAACATATTACAGTGTTTTTTTAATGATCATGAATTTAAATATGATGGTATGCAGTATGAACTGGAGCCAAATGAGGTCACCATTGAGGGAATAGGAAATTTACACATCCTATCCCATAATTCAAAAGAATCTCAGTAGAAGCTTGGGATGAGGAGCTATAGTGAAATGAGCAGGTCAGTTAGGAACAATTCCTTTGAGCTTCAAATCCAAACTTATTGCGAGAAGTAGGGCAGTTTCCACCGTCCCTGCGTGGTGCCTCATCCATCTCTAAGTGCAGCCTATAGATACAATCGCTCTGCCTTCATCAGGGTCCATGGTGGACTCATCAGCTATAGGCGTTATATGAGGCTAGTCATCAGAGAAGGCAGGATGTGCTTTGGCACTGGAAAATTTGGACAGACAAATATGGACCCACATCTAATCTCTTTGAAGTGGCACCAATTCTAGCAGAGGTGTAGCAGCCATAGTAACTGGGCAAACTTGACCCCCAACCCCCCACTTTGTTTTGCTTTGTTTTGTCTTGTGTCTTTTGTGTTTTGGTTTTGGTTTTTGTTTCATGTTTTTTATTTTGTTTGCTTGTTTCATGTTTTTTATTTTGTTTGTTTGTTCTGTGTTTCATGTTTTGTTTGATTTTGTTTATTGTATGTTTTATTTTATTTTGGAATGTGCATTTAGTTAGAGCTCTCCATAAAATGGCCACCAATATACACATTTATCTTTAGTTCTGTGTGTTAGCTTGAAAATTTGCCCAGTCAGTTTACAACTGAGAGACAAAAGTAGAGGTGCAGAAAAATAATAAACCCTAGAATTCTTCTTTCTTTAGTTTCTAATATCTCTATAGCAACCCTTCCTAAAAACAAAGAGAACGCAATTTCATCATGCAATTACTGCACTTTCCAATGAACAATTATGGACATCTTATATCTATCAATTATGGACATCTTATCTTCATCTATCCACTCTTTTCGCATGCTCTCTCTCCCTCTCTTTCTCCCTCCCTTTCTCTCTCTCTACCATTGCTAATTAGCTGAACCAAACCATTCTGGAAACTAGTCCACAGAGATCAGAGGGAAAAACAAACAGAGACTTCTCTGATTTTTCAAATTAATGTTTAAGGCTTTATGTGACACAAAATTGTCTCAAAACTCTATTACATAACATTTGGTGGAAGCAACAGCATCTGAGAGAATCTTGATAAATCAAGATAATTGCTGTAGAAGAAGGTGAGCCTAATTGCATAAAGTGAGACTAGCTTAACTGAGGGTGTGGATGTAGTCAGATTTCTTCTTTTTGATGTTTGAAGATTTATGGTAGAGATGTGAATTTTATTCATCACACAGCAAGCGGTCTTCAGTTGTAATTGAATCAAAACCCTGACTAGATTCCAGATACTTAAACCTTTGTTGCTGAGGCTAGTACATAGCAGCTTAAAAGGCACATTTTATAACACAGGAGACATTAAAGGGAAAAAAATATGAAACATCATCACATTCACTCACCCACATGTCTTTCTAAACCTGTTTGAATTTTTTCTCGGAGTTTTCAGCTGATTTTAAACTGCTCTCTTCCATAGAACAGTGGAACTCAAGCTTCAAAAAGGAAACACACACACACACACACACACACACACACACACACACACACACACACACACACACGTGTACAGTACTTGTTTATGCTACATTGTGGGGACATTTGGTAGTTATAGTAAAACCTGAAAGTTTTGACATTGTGGGGACCAGCCTTCAGTCCCCACGAGGGAAAAAAAATTATTAAAAATAGTAAATGATGTATACCTGAAAGTGTAACAATGCAAACAGTTTTTCTGTAAGGGGTAGTTGTAGGGTTAGTGGATAGAAAATATCATTTGGTCAGTATAAAAGTAATAGAAGTCTATGGAAAGTCCCCACAATTAACAGAAACACACACACACACACACACACACACACACACACACACACACACACACACACACATACACTAGTTATTGACTGAAAATAATCTGCCATGGTCACCATTCAATTTCATTGTATGGAAAAGCTGCTTTCTGTTATACAGTAATATATATATATATAAATATAAATATATATATATATATATATATATATATATATATATATATATATATATATATAATATCTTCAGCTCCATTTAACACATTTTTGTGTGTCTGAATGCAAAACCATTGTTCCACCAAGTCAAAGTTAAATTATTCAAATTGAGGTGCAAAAAAATAATGTAAGAAAGGCTAATTCAGACTTTTGGCATCCTGAAGAGCATGAAACAGTTTATTGGACACAGTGTTTTAGTATATGCGCTGTAAACTGGCACTTCCTGTTAAATAGAGCAGGGAACAAGGAATCAGACCTTGATAAATATGCATATTAACCCTAATATGCCAACCAAAACATTGTTGCACTGCCATTACAGGGGGCACAGTACAGAAAGCAACAACAACACTGGCAGGCAGTTTGGGGTTTACCTCAGTAGAGGGCTTTTTAAAGAGACTCAAGGATACATCAGCAGGGTGCAGTGCCTCCAGCACAGCTGTGACCCAAACCCTTGCCTGGTCCCATCTGTTCCACACAAGCTCACATGTGCTGAGGTCAAGTGGTGCTGGCATGATGAATTCCCCACTCAGAAACAGAGGAGATCATGCTGCATGCAGTAGAAAAGGTCAAAGGGCAACATCCTATCCATCCTTTACAGACTTCTTCATGAAAAATGGAAGATGTGTCCATGTTTGACAGGAGTGTAATGCAAACAGGAAGGACATAGATAGGGATAGGACAGACTTTATGGCATAGGTGTATGATGTAGTAGATTGATGAGATTGCAAAACAGAAAAATAACATTTGCTACATGGCACACCACATTGGGCTGAAGTGTTGAAACCGAAGCGCTCTTCCAAAACCCAGTGAACTGCCTACGGATGCAGCATTTTAGGCATCATATGGGCCCTCCTGAGGCAAAATCTGTTCCAAAAGGTGGGCATCTTAATTACTCTGCTTCCTAAGATACTTTGCTTTGGCCAAATTCTGACACATTGCATGTATCCTTTATGGAGAAGCCAATCCCATGATGCATTATGACATGCTCAGAAATGATTTGATCATTCATAAGTCTGAAATTATTAAGATTTTATTGTTTTTAAAAGAAGTCTCTTAAATTCACATTTATTTGGTAAAAAATACAGTAAAATAGTGATGTATAAAATATTATTAGAATTTAAAGCTGTTTTCTAATACGTTTTAATATGTAACTGAGAAAAAGCTAAAATTTTAGCAGCCATTGCTCTAGGTTTAGTGTCACATGTGCTTTCAGAAATCATTTTAATATGCTGATTTGATTATCAAGAACAATTTCTTCTATGTATGTACTGTATACTATCAATGTTGAAAACAGTGCTACTTAATATTTTTGTTCAAAAGACCAGCATTCATTTGAAATATAAATATTTAATAAATATTAACATTATTATAAATGTCTGTAATGCCACTTTTAATCAATTTAGTCTTGCTCAATAAAACTATTAATTTCTATGAAAAACATACTGACTTCAAAATTTTTGGTAGTGTAAGTATATTCATATTTAATTAGATACTGAAAAGTATCAATACATTATTCAAGTGTAATCAAAAGAGAACTTTATCCAATATTTCTTTATGCTTTTATCCAATATTCTGGGAGTATTATGCCATTACCTTAGCAAAATGCTAACACCAGACTCTAGAGAAATCAATTAGAAGTTGAGTCTTCCATGCTATTATTTGTGTGTTGTGTAGACTAAAATACAACCATAAAGAATTTTTGTGTAAACTGTTCATAAAATAATTTGTCCAAATGTTGTTTTTAAATTCATTCTGCTTGTTTTTCAAGGAAAAAAAGGTCATTTGTAATGCCTTAATCTGCCTTGAAAATGCCTTAAAGAGAATTAATCACAAGTTGGGTTAACAATAAAAATAAAACACTCCACATAAATCCCTCTGAAAAACTCTTCTTAGGGAGGGTAAACGAAAAAAAAAGAAAAAAAAGAGGACTGTTGACAGCATGGCCGACATGATTTAGAGCTCTGCAAACAGCAGCACGTGTTTCTATTTCGGTCTGATAAAACAGCTCATCTTTTGGTCACCTCTGATGAGCTGATCCTCTTAAATCACTCACGGTCCTCAAATACTTAAAATCCAAGCACAGGCAGCTAGCAGTGTTTGCACCAGTCACTTGTAATCTTTGAAAAACAGATCACTGACTGACTGCACACCTATATGAGAGAGAACAAGAGCGGTTGGTTGTATTACAAACACAGACACAAGACATTGGCCTACATGCACATTTCCACCAGGTGTTCACGGATACAATGTGTGAGTGTGATTGTGTTTGTCTGAGAGGGCTGGACTGACCCCTAAGCACACAGTCTGGCTCTACTGTCATGGGGCTTGACTAGTCGAGACACAGATGGCTCTCTCAGGTAATGGCTGTGTAGTGTGTGAGGACTTTCTCTATGGAATTCCTTCTGCTGAAACAGCTTGTTTTTCCAGTCAAACTCACTTCTTCCTGAAGCTTGTACTTCCAGCACATTAAGACAAGTACACACCACAATAAATCTAACCACTGATGCCACAGCACTCATTTCCCTCCATTTATATTTAGCTGGGGGGTTGATATATATAGCCTCTTATGGCCCCTATCAATCACACATATTTGTAATATTATAATATAATATATATAGGACTGTTTTTTTTTTTTGTAAACTATATTTGCATTATTAAATAAATTAAATTCATTCCTCCTAAATTATCTAATACTAATATTAATTAAAACTAACACCTTCATTTAAAATTACATGACCCAGTTGTCTAGACTTGAACATATCTACTATTATAATTACCCAATACTTTGCTATGTCAGCATTTATGACAAGCACTTATGTCATAAGCATTTCTAGGCAATGCTAGAGAGCTACAAAAAAGAAGCCGAAAACAATTATAATCTTACAATCAGTTTAAAAGGTCATGTTTTAGTGTCACAACCAGTTTGCATTACTCTAGAGATATCCTACTAAATTGGATGATGTGAGTGCATCTATAGAAATAGCTCCTTATACAGAGAGCAGTTGAGCATGGCAGATAATTCCTTTGGTGGCAGGGGGCTGTTTGTCAGCAAATAGAGTAAAGTGGATTCTTGACGCCAGTGAGGAACCAGTACATTATTGTTTGCTTAGTGGAACAAATTGAGTGGTAACAGATAAAAAGAAAATCACTTACAATCCAATGGGGAAATGTTTGAATAAATTTTATCTAAAATAATTAAGGCAGAGGCTACTGTATTTACTCAAAGTCATAAAGTGAGACAGATGGTATTTGCACACGGTGTTAATACATTATGCTTTTAGTAACACCTTTTATAACTTAGGCTACCATTTACTATTTACAATATTTTACAACAATATCTCTTATATTTATATCTGTTAATCTGCAATATACCACTGTTCAAAAATTTAGGATCTATAAGTTTGTTCGTTTTTTTTTTTTTTGGAAATAAATTAATACTTTTATTCAGCAAGGATGCATTTGATCAAACGTGACAGTAAAGACATTATAATGTTACAATTTCAAATGAATGCTGCTATTTTGAACTTTGTATTCATCAAAGAATCCTGAAAAAAATGTATCACAGCTTTCACAACACCAAGTCAGCATATTAGAATGATTTCTGAAATATCATGTGAAATTGAAAACTGAAGTAATGGCTGCTGAATATTCAGCTTTGCATCACATGTACAAATTACATTTTGAAATACATTAAAACAAAAAACAGTTACAAGATTTGTAATAATATTTCACAATTATTGCATATGTATAATTTCAGTATTTACATAGGTTCCAGATATATTATTTGTGTAATTTATGAACGGTGTAAAAAAGCAGTACATTTCCTGTACCCTCCAGAATCTCCAGCATCCAGACTACATTCAATCATAGTTCACCGTCACGCTGTGTGGCCAGTGCTACAACGAACACAAAATCACTCACCATCAATGACAAAATGTGAATTCCATTAAAGATTTTGTATGACGACAATGATCTACATTCATAAACCGACCTCATGAATTCTGATGTTGCATACATTTTAATGTCAGACACGTCCCTTGCAGGCTGAACAGACCCAAATGATCTCTGCCTGTCATGGTATACCAGTCCAACTAGCAAACCCTCAAGCAGTGGACCATGTCAATTATATCCCATCCTCAGGCACAGATTCTATCCAGTGTGGTCTGCCAAGGCAAAGGTCAGTCGTGACCCGGGCCCTGGCACGAAAATGCTGAAAGCATAGAAAAACAGCTGTGCCCTAAGTCATTTATTCGATTTAGTCTTCACATTGATAATACTTTGGATCTTCTTGTATTCTTAAAGTGTTAGTTCACCCAAAAATGAAAATTCTGTCATTGATTACTCACCCTCATGATATTTTTGGTGAAATCCAAGAGCTTTCTGACCCTGCATAGACAGCAACGAAACTACCATGGTACTCTCGTGAACACATGTAGAAGACTGACGCGGAAGAAAAGAAACTGTTGAATAAAGTCATTGTTTTTTTTATTATTTTTTTTAGTGCACAAAAAGTATTCTCGTAGCTTCATAAAATTAAGGTTGAACCACTGATGTCACATGGACTATTTTATCGATGTCCTTACTACTTTCTGGGCCTTGAACGTGATAGTTGCATTGCTGTCTATAGAGGGTTCATATTACAGTTTTTCTCAGTCACTTTGGTGCATTTCTCAAATCAGAAATGAAATACTCAAAACTGCTTGTACAACCTCCACATCATCTAGTCATTTATAAAACCAGTCATAAAACCAGTTTCTCATTCTTTTGAACAAGTTGCGATTGCTTTTGTACATTCATGCGATTGATTATGCACATTTATCTGTGGTTTCCTACATTATCAGTTGCTAATGTCATGCTGCTCAAAATGTATTATATAGTTTTCTGTGCAATATTCTTACCCCTCAAAACATCTAGTCTTTAGTTCATTGTATAAGTCATTAAATTCAAAATGGTTCATCTAGTTGTCATAAACTGCCAAGCAAATGTTTTTCTTTGTTGTTTTTGTTTTTTTACAAAACAGCTCAAAGGTTCATCTCATAAATCTTCAGCTGGAAAGCATATACTGTATAGACAGAGGACAACACAAGACATCTGACAGTGGACTTATTTTTTTTTTTTCATCTTTGTGCCCATATTTCTTTTTCCTTTTCTATATCACAATGACATTGTAAAGGTTTTTTTTGTTTTGTTTTTTTGGTCAGACCACTAGTAAAAGTGTATCTTGGAATTCTATCCAGTCTCTTTCAATCAATATCCCACATACAGTAATGTGTAAATTTGTACTTTTGAAATGGCTATATGGCATACATAAGCATATGGCATACTGTTCAGTACAGTAACTGTCATCCAAAATGTTGCCATAGTTTACATCAGAACATCCCTCCAGAGTACACTGTTATATTGACAACATGACTAAGCAATTTGACTGTCTTATCCATACACAATGACACAAGGACTTGGCATTCTGATGGCACTGACATGTTCATTGTCACAGATATTTATTTTTGAGAGATGAACTAAGGATTTTGAGTAAGAGACTGGCTTTTGGTAATGTAATCCATGGTGTTTTGCTATTTGTACGAGTTGTTTTGAGAAATGCACTTACTGTTTTGCAAATGTCAACAATGATTCGAGAAATGTACCAAAGCGACTGAGAAAAACTAAGTTCATACGGAGTTTTCAAATTAAGATAGTTTTGATGAAATCAAAATATTTTTGTTTATTTTTTGTATATTTATTTTTATCTAAATATTTTTGAAATTTGTGTTCTGAAGATGAACAAAGGTCTTTCGGGTTTGGACATGAGGATGAGTAATTAATGACAGAATTTTTAGTTTTGGGTGAACTAACACTTTAATTAATCTTAATTATCTAAACTGTTTTTTATTGTCTTTAACATGTGTGCTATTTTCCCCAGTACATTGTAATAGTCAACTAATTTGAGGCTGGTGAAATAGTGACAACTGCCAACCCAGAGACATTACAGGAGCTTAACAACAAAGCTGTTTGACTGAAAAAAAGGAGTAGAACATTGTTCGCAGTGGCTTAGATAACATTCTAGTTGCATAAAAACATATTGCACCTTTAAATTGCAATCTGATGTTCTCCGCCACGTATTGTATTGATAATAAATAAAACAGCTGGTGATGAACTCACTTGGTAATTGCTACTTGAGGGGAAATAAGTTTATGCTCAATCATTTCCCAACTTCATTCAATGTAGTTCTGAATTGCCTTGCATCACATTTGTGACATGCCGCGTTGTTTTAGGAAATGAGGATGGATAGCATGATTACCCGGATCTCTCCGTGACTGGTGCAATCAAGACCATGGTACTTGTCTAATCTCAAATGGAGCCTTTGCACTCCATTGCAGCCACGAAGACAAGTCTAACAAAATGGCCCTCCGCAATGAAGTCCTCAGCAGAGTTCCAGTGATTAGCTTATGCAGATTGACATTTACTTGGCCGTGGGAGAGCTCGCTTCTTACGCTCTCTATCAAAAAAGCATTCGACTGAAAACACAGCCTCGTAGCTCTAGCCTCTATCATTTGTCACCCCCAAAATGTATGCCCCTCTTCCCAACCTCCTGAGACTGATTGCCACCAGCACTTCTTGTTTTTTCTCTCACTTGGAAGAATATTGCTGATGAACAGCTCAAATCATGCAGTGCACATCTTTCATTTGGAGTGATGGAGAAGGAACAAGAACGAAAAGAAGCTGATGATGAAGTTCTTTTTCATCTTTGAGTGTGTTATGCACACCTGAAAGCAGGTTTGTAACTCCATACCGTGAGATCAATAGGTGGAAGGGGGCCAACATCCGGTCTAAAACTGTCCCAGTTGTTAAGGGGGGACGCCGTGGGTTTCCAGTGCCTTCAGTAAGGACAAATATCACATTACCGAGATGCCCCTGCAACACAATTCCTGAGTACCACATATTGATCCGAGCTGTTGGGCTTACGCACTAAACTAAACACTTTCACGGAGTTCTGGCACACAAGATCTCTTGTTTCCAATCACTGTGCTATATTTAGTAATGGCGTGGTCCCTATAGCAGGCCTCATTTGGCCCATACGTGCCTTCATCAACGATAGTCCTGCATGGGTTTGTAATGGATGTAATTTAACATTGTTAAATTATTTTCAGTAAAATGTGCAAGGGCTGGGATATCAGTAGATTTACACATGCTCTATGTCAGTGCATTTCATTAATAAGATGCACTCCCTCGAGAGGATGACCCCCACAGATAAACTAAAACCATGATCATGGTGGTTTTTAAAGTGGCCGGTTTTTTCTTTGCCCTTTTGCCATTTCATAAATGGGTTTGTGATGCAAAGGAGAGGTACAATGGGATTGAACTGTTCCAACTTCTACACAATCCACCATTCAATACAGAAAGGAATTAAGAACACCAGTTCCATTCAGTTTCACAATTTGAATTTAGGTTATTGCAAAACTGCAGTTTAAATTTGAATACAAGGAAGTATTATAGAAAGGATTTATATTGGCTTACATTATAGTATATTACAATAGCCAGTACAATAGAACGAACAAAAGATAGATAGATAGATAGATAGATAGATAGATAGATAGATAGATAGATAGATAGATAGATAGATAGATATTCATGCTTTATATTGTGAACCCAAGTAGGACAACATTTGCCATATTTTGCAAGCACTTCTTTGAGTAAATGTTGATGGACTGTCACAACCAACAATCTTTTCTCACAGATGCTGAATAGCCTGCTACACTTTTGTCTGATGAAATTCATGGCAATTGACCAAAAACAACACTATTGTTATAGGAAGCATAGCCGCCAATAGACATTTTAATAAAGCATTCTAATAGCCTAATAAAATCATTGGAATTAGAATTTATTCTATTCTAATCTATAAAGACAAAATGTAATAATGTAATTTGTTTGCACCCAATGTTCAGCAATATATTTTCATATATTTTATTCCTGTATCACAAACAATTATACAGGTTTTGAACAACATGAAGGTGAGTAAAATATGACAGATTTTTTATTTTATTTTCTATTTTGGGTTTAAATATCCCTTTAACATAATCGGTACATGCCTCCAAATTTGCGTTCCTCTGGTCTGCTGATAAAAGGGAATTACAATTAGGAAATCATGGCAATAAATGGCCATTCAGTGTCCATTCAGGTCAAGATTTCTGATTGCACCATGTTCCTGATGCATTGTCGAGTATGTGAAATGGGTTTAATGAGTCTGTCTGGTGGTACTCTGCTGGCGGAGAGCAGCTCTGACGGCGTCATGTGCAGCTGTGAATACAACCAAGTGATTTCAAAGCAATCTGACGTGGTGCCCATGAAAACAGAGGCGATAAAGCCAGCACCGGTATCTGGCCCCTCTCAGCATTACGTGTGAATGGTTTGTGTTCTCCTAATCTGCTTTCCAGATGTGTGGCTTAGGGCTGCCATATCAGGACATCAAGCTTCCTGACAAAGCTGCCCTGATGCCAGCCGAGGCCAAGCGATTCAGCAGGGCTTGTGACAAGCACCCAGCTGGTTAATGCCTGTGTCTCAGGCAAGGCATAACACCCAATCAAAGCTGTCCTCCCATTAGAAATGTGGAAGGGCTCTGGCCACTTTGTTACAGATGTCAGGGTGGATTATGATGGGATTGAGGTCAACATGTTTGTGATAGCATGTAGTAACTTTGGTATATGGATTCTAATCCTGACCATATTTTACATTTAACAGGCAATATGTGCTCATGAACCTTGGAAGCTACTGTGGGACCTGGAAGAAGGGTGAACATGGATATATAAAAATCAACATATATATAATTTAACAGGCAATATGTGCTCATGAACCTTGGAAGCTACTGTGGGAGCTGGAATATATATATATATATATATATATATATATATATATATATATATATATATTTTTCATGATGGGGACCTTCCATTAACTTGAACCTGTTGTTTTTATATTGAGCTAATTATATTTTTCTATAACTTCATAGAAGGCTTTCTGTATTTAGGTTAAGATTTTAGCATTTAGTTTATTTAGCTATGTATGTATTTACCATTGCACAATAGTCTCCCACAATGGTGATTTCAGGTTCTAATGTCCTTATGTAAAACCAGTAAATACAGTAAAGTAAAACCTGATCCACACACACATAGAGAGAGAGACAAACACACAAAACATCCTTTGTCAAATGTGAACAGATCAATGTTCTCAGCTTTTCCTCATAATGCCAGCTGCAAGGAATTAATTTCTAGATCCCAAAACATTGTCTTGTAGGTGGTTAACTATGCACTGCTGCCATGCTCCATGTTGATTTTAAATTTTGCAGGACTTTTATTATTCACACATTGTAAAGTTGAAATGTGTAGTTTTTCTCTTAAAGGTTTATTTTTCTACCAGAACTCTCTCAATATTTTGTTCTGCAGAGCAAGTATGGACTTACTACTGGCAATAGATAACAGATATAGACAAGTGGAGCTGGGGGAGGTGGAATGTTTAATTTGTTTATTTATTTCTTTATTTTTACATTTTCTTTAAAAAACCACAACAATGTATTATTCCATATTGTATATTATATAAATAAAATGTCTATCCTTTTTTTTTTCTATTTTCTGTTGTTTTTTTAAGTGCCAATGTTTGAAAGGGTGATTTCTTTAAGCCAATCACTGTAACTACCATGTGAGTGATTACTCTATATTAGACTTCACTGCAGCAGGAAAAATATGCTGCAGTGAATAATCCATTTCACGCTGTTAAGAACCATCATATTGGACACTTTTGAAATAACAATCATGCTATAATGACATTTTTGTGATTTATATGTTACTTATGGAGAATTTTCATCCAATAAAATTTCACAGCTACTTTTAGATGGCTCTCAATGGAGAAACATTTTGCATGCATAGCAGTGTAATCTAGGGGCAAAATACAGAGAGCTAACCAACCAAAACCTCCAGGTTTAACCCATTTAAGCTGATATGCCATCAAGTTGCACATGATATGTGATGATAAAAGGGTAATCAACCAATCATAGTGTCCTGAAGGCAGTGACTCCTTTCACATGGTTTTGACTGTATTACATCCTCTTAGATGAACTCCATGCTTTAGGACTGCAATGAGAAAGCTGCACCAAGCTGAAGAGAGGCAAAAGAGACATGAGACATAAATTACTCTCTATTTTTGTGCAAAATACCACACACACACACACACACACACACACACACACACACACATAATTTTGCCAATTATTTTGTTAAATAACATTTAAACCACTGCTTCCTGTGCCATTGTATTATTTGCTTTATGCTATAATATGTGCTACTAACTATAGTATAGCACTGAACTTCTAAAAAAATCAATCTGCAAGCATATTGGCTAATTAAGATAAGCTGTAGCTAAAAGGGTAATCGGTATTATTTAATGCCAGTATATGGCCTGTATTGTCACATCCATTAATGTCTACAGCAGATATGCCATTATTCACACAGCATTTTGCAGACAATAACAGCTCTATTCAAACATGATATATGCTACATGGTGTCATACGGTTTTGTCATGTAATTCAGCATTTTCAAGTCAAAGGAAATGTTTTGAGATATATTTGTATACAGTAACAGTTGGCAATTGCAGGAAAGTCAAATGTTTTTTCGTTAAAAACACTTAATGAAACATATGTCGTTCTCTGCTTAGGGTGATCTTGATGGAATTTTAAAGTGTTCACTGAATCATGTGTATTTGAAAGTGAGATAACAGGGTTTGTTTAGATAAACTGGAGTGGTATACTTTTATCTGGTAACAAGTCAAATAATTTATTGCAATCAAATAATACAAACGTAAGGATAAACAGCAGAAAAAACACATCCATGTGTGTAGATTTGAGAAACCTTTAGCATATATATATATATATATATATATATATATATATATATATATATATATATATATATATATATATATATATATATATTATTTTAAAGTATTAAGGAATTATGATCCAAGAAAACAGACTAAAATATTGGTGACTCATCCTGCACTGCAGAGATTTTCTGTCAACATACCCTCCTCAGCTAACCTCTGTAGCTATGAACATAGATGTATTGCTCTACAAATGAAGATCTTTTTCCCAATCACATAGGTAACCCAGACAATACAGAACAGTGCTGAACTGTTTTGTTTACACAAGAGATCTTTAGCAGTCATCTATTATTATGTGTTGGGTTGCAGTGATGACCTCAGCACCACCGTGCAGTCCTGTGCTACATTCTCTTGCATTTCTGCCAACTGTGCCACACTGTATTTTTCTTCATGAAAGTTCCTCTGTTATGCATCCATAGTCTATTTATGCTGCCTCATACTGCCTGTCTCTCAATGATTTGTCCTACACATTTACATTTTCTCCCGCAATTCCCCGCTGATGTTTTTACTGTTTTAACTTTGAAATTAATCACATGATATCCAAGGACACGATAGCTCTCATGATACTTACTTGTGCACCTCCACAATCACTCATACACAGACACACGTGAACATGCCCAAACATGTCTTCTCTTACACACATAGAAATGTACAGGAGGGGTCATGAGCTTAACACCTGCTACCTTGAAATATGAAACACCTTCCACCTCATCCACCAATCAAAGGATGTTGTACAGCAAATAAAAGCATCTACACCACCAAGGAGTCATAAGAAGAACATAAGAGAACATAAGAAAATGTTCTGAAACAGATAAGCATGTATCTGGCAACGTTTTATTATGTTGGTCAATGAATGTATCATGGTAGTTTGTCGTAGGAAATGAGATGTCCATTGAGTGGCGCTAAAAGGTTAATGCTTTGACGCAATCCACATTGCAAGTGTACCAGGTGAGGTACTGAGCAAGTTTACTATGTTAGAAAAGCCAATCATATGGAGCTGGTTATGTAGAGCAAATGTCAAAATATATAAGTGTACAAAACATGCACTATGGTAAAAGTGTTTTCAGGTCATAACAAGGTATTGTGCAAGTATTTTAGTGCCACTAGTGTTCATTTAAAATGGAAACTGCTGTGAATTTTATGTATCCACATAAATTAAAGTAGATGCACATTTTTCAATGCGCTTAGGTTGGAAAATAAATGAGATGCATGTATGAAGAAGCTTTTCTGTGTGACAAAACATCAGATCAGGTATGGTCATGACATTAGAGATGCTTGGTATAGCATTATAGATCTAGGACATCAGCCGGAGGAGGTTTCTTGTGAGGATGATTTGGCTTTCCTGCCTTTCTAAGTCAAGATAATCAGGCTAGATCTAGTGCAGTCAAGAGCCTGAGAGATTCAGAAAGAGACACACACTACAGTAGAACTACAGTAGGTTAAATTATTGTCCACTCAAGCCCAATAACAGGACAACTGTTTATAACAGAATCATCTTAATCAGATCTGACTCTGAGGTAGGGATGTGCTAAATTTAGACATTAGCTCTGTTCCAAAACTATTTCGCTGCCTCACTGACTACTGCCTTGGCTGCTGTCTTTTAAGGCAGCTCATAAATGACTGATTTGGACTGTGTTAGTGCCACCGAACTGCCAGAGAGTGTATTTGCACTTCCATTCAACCTGTCAGCTGTTTTTATGCATTGGTCTGAAAAGACAAAATTGCACATGGATTTCTGAATTTCTGTACCAACCATTCCTATTTAAATCTATAATTCAATCATAAGAATTTCACGCCTTCTCTGTGAAGGATAAACGTCTTACTGCCTTAAAATTTGTCTAAAATCTTATTAGGCAGAATAATTAAGCTGTCAAACTTTTGGAATATCCTTGAAATCCTGTCTCCATAGGTGCCTCAATATATTTTGAAACAGAACTAATTGTGTGTCTAAAAGTGTGTGTGCTGCACAGTACATTTTCTTAGGCTATGACTAATCTGTCTACCTGAAAGTGTGCTAAATGCCCTGAAAAAAGACACCGTGGAGATCTTATAAAATGTCTTTTACTCTGCGGTAATTATATAAATGAGCTGTCCCCTGTTCCACTGAATGCTTTTACAGTTTTTAATAGAATAGGACAGTTGGCATTTAAAATAGACATAAAGGAATGTTACCTGTTTAGACTTACCCTTTGGATACATTAGATTCAAAACATTCTGTCTTATTAAATCATCCGCTTTCTAACACATGCATGTTAACAGGTAAAATCAATTAATAGCCTATATTTATTCACACCTTACAAAAAGTAACATATTTTTGGTATGGTACTAATTGTATGAAGTACCATAAAATGACTTCAACCCCTACCACACCAGAGTTAGAAAGAATAATGCCAAATTTATCTGAATTTGTTTGAAATTTAGTGCATATAATGTTTAGAACCAGACGGTGTAGAACATCTACCAGTAGGGGCTAATGAGGACCAAACCTTGACCCCTTGGTTTCATCTAAATATGTGGCCATAATTTTCACTGTTAGCTTTGTAGCCAAATTCAGGTAGAGAGATATGCATGATGTAATTCTACAAAGCTTGGTTTCTGTTCAGAAGAATGTCAGAGTTTCTCAGCATGAAATCATTGTGATAATAAGACTCTCAATGAGGGCTGTCGAGCCCAGAAAAGTTTGACTATGTGCAGCTCTGCAACTTTTTTGGTGACTGTGCACTCCTTCACTACTCTGCCTTTGTTAAACTCAGGAAGACCCCATAAATACACTGGCCATCTGTGAAAGTCAAAGACTGTAAGCTTGCAGAAAGGCTTTGCTCATCTGTCTTGCTAATGTGCAAGTGGATGAAACGAACTCAACCCCTCCTGCACCAGAGTTAGAAAGAATAATGCCATGCCCCTTTGGTGAATTTTATTTTCAACAGCACACCTGCCTGGCTGACGGCCCCCAGAGATGAGATTGTGGTTTAATGGCACAATGTTTCTTCTGTCCTGCACCCAATGAGAGCAAAGCAGTGGCTGGCACAGTGCTGACGTTAACACTGCTAACCATGGGACGGTGAGGCCCAGTTTCTCTTTGTTGTAAACTGGAGGACGCTTCTGTAATGACATTGGGAGTCCAGCATTCTCTAATGAGCTGAGCAAAGCACAGAAATGTAGGTTAGACTATGAATATGAGCTGAATTGTGTAATTTCTTTACAACTAGCATCACCAAACAAAATAGGAAGTATTGTTTTCAAACAGGTTTCCTGAATACTCCCCCATCTTCTATTGGTTGGACAAACAGATACAGACACCCCAAAGGGTTGCCTTTGGTTGTGTTAATCTTGATGGGATGTACAAACCCATAAGGAGCCTTACTTCTTTGTCTTGTTTTAGGATTTTGACATAACAAAAGTTCTATCATGACAACTCTTGGAAGAATTTAGCATGGTAATGGATATGACAATGTCAATGTATTTGGTCTTGGCAGAGGAGTTCTGCTGCGCTGCTGAATTGCTGCTGCTATTTTTTTTATTGCTGTTGTTATAGATTATTGGTGCTGCTGCAAAGCATGCACAGGAACTTGCTACTACCAATACATACACCGATACGGTGCTGTGAGTATTTAAGGCATACTGCTGCACAAATAGCATATATAATAACACATATATAATTGTTCCAACCCTGCTTCAACACACATACCATGTAGCTTTCAAATAAGCCTGAAAGACTTGATTAGTTGGATCAGGTGTGTTTAATTAGGGTTGAATCAATTCCCTCCAGGAATTGAGTTTGACACCCCTGCTCTATTAGGCCACAGGGGCAGCTGTGGCCTAATGGTTAGAAATTTGGATTTGTAACCAGAAGGTCACAGGTTCGAGTCTCGGTGCTGGCAGGAGTTGTAGGTGGGAGGGAGTGAATGAACAGCGCTCTCTTCCACCCTCAATACCCATGGCTGAAGTGCCCTTGAGCAAGGCACTGAACCCCAAGTTGCTCCCCGGGCGCTTGATATAGCTGCCCACTGCTCCGGGTGTGTGTTCACGGAGTGTTCACTTCTCACTGCCGTGTGTGTGCACTTGTATGGGTTAAATGCAGAGCACCAATTTCGAGTATGGGTTACCATACTTGACAAATGTCACGACTTTCACTTTCACTTTCTAGTGAATGCTGACCAGCCATTTGAATATAAAGCAGCAAGTTTATTGGCTGCGTATACAACATGAACCAATCAGCTTGTGCCAATTCGTTTTATGCTGTGAATATCGTCAGTTTGGACCCAGTCTGCACCACCTAGAGTTTCATGACAGTACTTGGCGTTTGTTTGTTTTTTTAAGCATGCGATCAAAAGAACCAGTTAAAAACAGAAAAAAAAAAAAATTGAAAAGAAATGAATACTTTTACTATTAACTCAGCAGTTTTGCATTAAATGGATCAAAGATGACAGTAAAGACTGATTTCATCATTGATAAAGAAATGTTTGTTGTGCACCAAATTGGCATATTAGAATTATTTTTGAAAGAAAACACTTTATTTTCAATTAAAGGCAGTTCATCATTGAATTCAGTGATGTCATCATCCAGCTCAGTTCAGTTTTATAAAGAAATGTTTGTTGATGAAGAAAGTAAACCTTGGGAGAAACTAGGCTCAGTCGGGGGGCTAGTTCTCCTCCGGACAGACAAAACCAGCAGTTCAATCCCAGGCTGCAGCAACAGAAAACAGAAAACAGTCTTTAAATTGTAATAATATTTTATACTGTATTTTTGTATTTTTTACTTTGATGTGTTTTACCCAGCGTACATAGTGCCTATCAATAGACCACTTCCAAATCAGTTTGCGACATTTGAGAAGGAGGCTGTGACTTTTTGTCTACTGAGATTCTGAGCATGTGGTCAATTAATTTAATTGCCAGCTAACTCAAGGGATGGTTAAATGGTTACTGATTAAATGGTTTACGGCATACATTTTTCTTGTGAGAAAATTCAGTTGAGATCACATGAAAATCAATGCATTTTGACAGCAACACAGCACAGAGATATTTTTGAGGAAAATCATCCTACAAAGGGATTATTAGTTCTCTAGAAAATTATGTAGGAATATGATGAGTATTTTAACATCAAAAAATGAAACACTTCATCTTTCAAGCAGCTGTAGTTTTCTCATGAAAAAGATGATTCGTGAACATCATTAGAAGGACTTGGAAGACCTGTTTTGTTGTCTTGCAGTGATACATGAGAAGCAAGATCAAAATTGGAATGATTCATTGATCTCTACATTGCCAGAAAGGAAATATAACACTCGTAAGGTAATTTGGTGCCATCACACCCTAGAATGGCCTAACTTGCTTTTTCTGAAGAGCACAGAGATTAAAAAAATAAAAAAATAAGACTAGACAGGATGGAGGCCTGAACAGATGGGAAAGGATATAGACTGACACTGAATGGCAAGCTATACATGAAGATCCGTGAATGGAAATGGGGGATGAGGAAGCATGTATCTTGTCGCTCAGGGACACATTCTTTATACATATTCTTACATTGTTAGACCTGTGGTTCATATATATATATACAATTTTCTTTTCACTAAAGCTTGATTTGCAATTTAAGCGTCACTTACGACCCTTTGACTAGTTCCTTTTGTTGTAATTGCATTGAAAATATGGTGGTTCTGTGAATAAAAAGCACATTTAATGCTTTTTGAAATCGGTTGCTTGGGATTTATTGTCACAAAAAAAGAGAGAAAAACTCTGGTATTAACAGCTTACAAAAATCACTGGAGAAAGCAATAACCCTCTGCAAAATATAATAGAGACTTTTTGAATTGGACCAGGAAGCAACCATCCACAGTACCCTAGCAACCATTTGCCCTGTGCTGTAGGTTATGATGGTGGTGATTTTGCACAGTAATGCACCACTCATATTTTCCACATGAAATTTAAAAATCTAATGCTGAATGTAATTGATAGAGGTTTCCCTAACTGCTAGAAATGATTACACCGCAAAATCCCATTTCTAAAAACAAAATCCCATCCCAGTTATTTAAGTGTTGTCAGCAGCAAGAAAGCATCCATGTAAGCTGTTCCTGCTCAAAACAGACATTTGGCAGTGCCAGCCAACATCAGTTGTCAAATCCAGAGACTAGATTACTAGTAGCTCAGAAGCTTTTGGCTCTCTGTTCCTCCAAACAGTACACACAAACACACACACCCACAGAGAGAGAGACAGAGAGAGAGAGAAAGCTTTCAATATGTAGAGCCAAGACACAGAAATTAACCTTTGACTCTCAAGTCACTCTGATCTGATCAATGAAACTGCACTACTTTTGTACACAGGTTTTTCATAAATACTTAATGACAGATTATTATTATTATTTCATATTATTAGATCATCTTTGTAAAGTGAATTTTAAAATGTTGATTAAATATGTTTGTTCAAATGGACAGTAAGCATATTTATATAAATGTGGATTATAATTCATTTAGTTTCAGTTTTCACATTTAGATTGCATTTTTATATTATACAAGGTAGTTTAATCCTAGTTTACAGACACTAAAAACATTACCCTAAAATGTGTTAATCTGCAATATTTTATTAGTTTTTTTTTTCAACTGCTTACACACATTTTCAAAACGTTGCTTTTTATGATTATGACACTAATCCAAGAATTGCACACACAAAATGCCTCATGCAAAATTAAGCACTGCATACAAATATCACAAACACATCTCAAAAGCAAACATTTGCAAACACCTTAGCCATAATATTAATTCCTGTTAGATTTTTGTGTGTTGTTTATATGGTAGATTTGTAGATTTGGTGTGTGGTTCTGGTGTTCCTTTATGGCAACAGTTGCAGTTTAACACTTTACAGAGAAGGGTAATTGCAGTTTTGCTAGTTTCCATCTCTATACAGTATGTAAAAACAAAGGCTTTTTAAATATGATAGTCAGATTGTATTTAGAAAGAACATAAATAGTAAGTTTTCATTTAGCAGGTTCTATTCTTAGCAATTCATGGTAGTGGCAGTCCTCCTGGCCAACCTAAGGTGCACACACACATATTGATTTTCTGTCATGTTGGGGACTTTCCATTGACTAATGATTTGTATCCTAACTTAAACTTATAGGACATGCCCCTAATCCTAACCTTTCTGCACTTTTAGACTTCATTAAGATGTTTATTAGGTTTAATTAAGTCGTTTTCCTCATGGGGACCATTGGCTGGAATTATCAAAGGTGATTTAATGCTTTACTGTCCTTGTGGGGACACTTGGTCTCCATAAACAAAACTGACCTAAACACACACATACACACAAATATCCACTTAAAATTTATGTTACTTGACAAAACAAGTAGTATAATTGTATCCTACTTTTGACCTACATGCAGATTTTAACATTTCACCATTAAGTGTAGACAAAAATGTAATATAAATTCTAAATTATTGCAAAAATCGTTAGCACCTCATCTGCCCTTTTTTATATTTTTTTTGTTATGATGTATTTGTTTTACACCGTCAAGAGCAAGAAAGAGCCTCCAAAAGCCTATGAGAGCTCAATATCATAAAAGTCTCATCCGCATGAACAGCGCGATCATTCTGGACACTTCCTAATCCTATAGCTTCACACCTTTGCGATCCAGCAAAAAATTGGTCTCGTGGGACATAGTTTACGTGAAACATTCTGACCTTGGGTCGCACATACACGGAAAGCTGTCCTATCCAGAAGTGCTCCTTTCCTTGGAGACCAAAGCAAATTCGTCCTAAGTCAATCCCAGTGACGCATCACAAGGGAGCAGTCTCCCAAAAGCCAGAGGAGAAAGTTAGGACACCCATTAATTTGAGACCTTAAGACTTGGGCTGGCTAAATAATGGTGATAATAGGCTTTGCTGCTACAGAACAAGAGATTTGGAAACAACAGACTATGCAGGGCATTAACAAAGTCCCAAAATTCATTCTGAAGGGTTCTGATCACCAAAAACTGGTCATGCATATATAGGGTGTCGGCTCATTACCAGCTTTCCGCCCAGTCGTTATATTCTCATTAAACAGCCAACAACAAATCATAAGAAGATAATCAGGTCACCCTGAAATAAGTGGTCCCTTTGATTTATACTGATACATTTAGACAGGAAGTGTGCGGCTTTCATAGCTATATATAGAATTTGTTTAAGGGGTCAGTTGCAGATTTGTAATGTATATTCTCAGTTACCATCAGCTGTAATGCATTTTATCTGAATATTTGCACTCTTACTGAATTGAATGTCCTTGTGGTTTTGTGTAACATATAAAAACATGCATCCCCACCTCAGGAAAGCGGCAATGCAATGCAATGCAGTGCAATCTCTCTTTACCTTTCTCTCTTTCTCGCCTTGCCGCTGTTTTTGCATGCTGAGGCATGAACCAATTATTTCACATAAATAGATTGGTTCCCTCCTGCACGTTGTTTATCATTCTGTGTTGGTAAATTTGTTTGTGTCACCATAATTATTCCTCCATGTAATATTTTCAGTGCTCTCATTTCATTTTTTGATAAGATGGCACATGAATTCGCTCTACAGCTATCAACATGGGTAATTAAAAAAAGGAGTCTTATATATCTCCATACACAAATCAAAGCACAGAGATGAAACTCCTAAATTACTTCATACTCACCCGCAAGTCCTACAGCCATAATAAGTCTCAAGGGCATCAGTGACGTCGCTAAAAGTAATATAGAGCCTCCTCTACAATGACGTCAAAAACTGACCCACATAGGTGAGAATGGGGTAAGATGCCACCCAATTTGTTTAGAATGATAATGCATCATTTAATATTTTACTACTGTATGAAACATAAAGGGAAATTTACGTCTATTCATTAATAGTAGCTTACAATTCTAATGTATGCCGTTTAAAGTCTAAGTTGCTGATTTCATATAATGTGCAGAAGGGTAAGGCAGAAAAAGGAAATTCTAATCCCAGTTAACAAGACTTTAATTGGCTGGCTGTATTCTTCTTAACTCCACCTTCAGATGTTGAAGGTGCTTTTATGCACCTTAAAGTGCTCTGCAGGGGCTTTCAGAGTTTAGCATTTAACATGTCGCAGAAGAACAAAAGAAAATGAGGAAGAAAGCTTTTACATAAAACCTGACCTTTAAATTGTTCTTCCTTGGTTTTGTGAGTGGCAATGGTGTCTGAGCTGCAGTAGCAAGTAGCTCATTATCAAGGCTATTTATGCTGTACAATAAAATATAGTCCAAAGAGACTCATGGAATGGACAATGATGCCACATAACAAGGGTTCAGTGAGTCAGATACATGAGGATGGCTTTAGGCAACAAAGCCAGTTGAAAGAACACTTTACCGACGACAACCAGCGTCAGTGCAAGGACATCTAGATGCCCGCTGATTGCAGGGAACTCTGTCTCTTCCTCCAGCAAGGAAACTCAATGTGAACTGGAATGTCTGATGGTCAGATGACAACAAAATTTGTTCTGCATGTTTGCCCTAAATTAAATAGATCTGTTCAAATCTGAAAAATTCTATATAAGATTTTCCATTATGAGAGGGTGAGTGAATAATTGATTCATTCATTCAAACGATTTGTTCAAAAATGCTTGTTTGATTTAGGAATGATACAAGTGACTCCCTTTGTCCAAATATGCCATCTTCCCTACTAATGTATATAGTACACAAAAAGCACACAAATGACTTCTGCAAGACACTGAAGTGCGCATCAGATGGACACTTTAATATCCCATGAGGCCACAGGAAAGGAGTCGTGAATGGCAGTAAAGTGACGCAGTTGACGTTGTGATTCAATGACAACATGGTTGGATGTAGTGTGCCTGGATTTCATTATACTACCCAGATTCATTGTTGTATAAGTAAGTCACTGAATCATTCACTTAACCAATTTGTTCAAAAACAATGATTCATTCAGGAATGCAACACCACTACTGTGTGTTTCTTTGAAACACACATGGTAAATTTTACTGCAGCAGTTGGTGATTTTGTGTGGAACATGTAAGCTACTCAATATTATCTTCTTGTTTACTGAATGGTTGATTAAAATAGAACATTATATTAAAATCATTGTCAACCCATTCTTTTTTTGTGACCATCATAGGCCACAGAAAAATGATTTTCAACCACAGTTTGTTGTCGGGAATCACTGTTATATATGATGAAACAAAGAACAGAATGGCTGAATAATGATTTCAACTAATAATGAAATAAGCCTTTGCTTTGATTGATTAGTATTAAAATAAATGTAATAAGTGATACTTTTGAATGGCCAAATCTGAAACTAATCTGAAACTAACAGGTGTACTAATCTATATATCTGCGTAAATTGGTCAGAAATTATCCCAGATTAGCAGAAGAATGTATTCCATCTCTGTTTAGTCCCTGAAACGCTCTAATCAGATCAGCAGCCCAAAGTGCTCCCAGCACAGGGAGAAAATTAAAATCATTAAATGAGCGGGAGTCCGCCGCATATTTAGGGCATAATTCTATGTGCAGCATGACGTACTGCTGCAGCTGCAAATTGGCATAAATGACCACACTGAAGAACTGTTTATATTTATACAACATGACATGCAATCTCTCACAGCACTTCACTTTAATACCCTTTGTTAGAGCCAGCTGCGACTGTAGAGCACTGTGGATTGGAATGTTGAGGACAGTGGTTTGTATTAGGACGTAGTGGGTAATATAAATACATGAGAAGCACCTCTGATACTGTCAAGGCAGTTCTAGCTCTGTGAGATTGGAACCTCTGCTGATATATCAGTCATAAACATTTAAAGGTGGCAGGCAGGTGTGACGTCTGGCTATGAATCAGATCCAGGAACTTTGAGCTGCCCTGAGGAGAAGTGCCTTTAGAATTGTTTTCCACAGTGATTGAGCACTTTCCACCTCTGTATTTCTTATCTAATAGGGATCTTGAAATTTTTCATATTAAGCAATACTTTTTGATGTCCCTACCATAGACATAACTCAGAATGTTTAATTAAGAAAATCATATTTGTTTTCTTTTATCACAATATCAATCAATCAATCAATCAATCAGTCAATTCTGTTTATTAAGGTCCTTACAGACAAGTTTTCACAAAAACATAATTTCAGAAAAAGGTGTAGGTGTAGATGTAGCCTTGCTTTATTAACCCTACCCTTTATACATATTTAACAGATGTATGTCACTTTTTCACTAGATTTGATAATACAAGATAAACAAAAGTTACATAATACATTTCCCAAAATATAGACACTTAATTACAAACATACATAATTACAGAAATATACCTTCCAACTATTACTTCAATATGTTACATAATACTTGCACGATTTATTGATAATGAGTCAAATAATTATTTAACACCATGTTTTTATACATTTTCTTAAATTTGCAAAGTGAATTACATCATTTTAAATTCTTATCACGATTATTCCTATAACCTGTTTAACAATTCTTATAGCTTTTTTTTTGTAACATATACTGTATAATAAGTAATGTATGGAACTATGAGTGCGCAGTACAATATATATAATGTGTTTTCATTCAAAGTATGTTTTATTTAGTATTGTAATGGATTTGGACATTTTTGTTTTTACATGATTTATATGTGGTTTCCAAGATAATTTATGATCAGTTATAAAAACCCAAACATTTATTTTCATTCATTCTTTCTGTTTCCTCATTGTTAATCCTTATTTTAACTTTATTTTTACTTTGTCGATTACTAAATATACTTACTTAAATTCAATGAAAGTCAGTTGTCATCAAACCATTTTTTGAAACTCATCAATTTGATTTACGTATATATATACCAGTTGTCATCAAACCATTTTTTGTAAGTTGTCATTTTGCCATTTTTTGTATATATATATATATATATTTATTTGTAATGAAACCATTTTTTGTAGTTCATTGGTTTTATTTAAGTTTAATCTTCCACTTGACTTTAGTGGGTTTTTTAATATAGGACTTCATGAGGACGTCTCCCCCCAGTGTCTCTACATTTCATGGCCGCAGTTTATTTTTGTTACAGGCCTTTCTTAACTGTCCCTGCTCATACAGACATGTCATATTAGAGGTAGCGCTGTGTTTTGTTCACACATAATGGCTATTGGACCTGAGTCCAGATGATTCTCAATTTGTGGGCAGTCAAAGCTATTCGATATGACTGTTCTCTTTGAATCTGGGGGCAGATCCAGCAAATGGACAGAGCCCTGCCAGGAGCCCAACTAAAGATGCATCAAACAGCCATGCATTATCCACGCTACTGTTACATAATCAAAAGACTATGCAGGGTGCAAGCACCAGTTCTCCAGCAGTTCACCGGGTTGTCTATGATTTAGATTTTACATGAGAATGCCTTTTAGATTTTGCAGAATTTATATTTATATTATTTATACTTATTTTTATACTTATTTTATTGACCATCATGGAAGAACACTTAATTTCTCTGAATGCTCTAATATCCCTAAATCTTCAAAATGGAGCCAAACAACATTAAGCAGCTTACAGCATGGAAACCTTATTAAACATTTTTTTTTCTTTTTTTTCAGCAAAACTTGTTTTGGACTAATGAAATTTCTGTATTGCATTTCTTTGAATTGCAGTTCCACAGAAACCTGTTCTTCTCATTTGGTTTCAACTTTTAAATTCCAATTTATGAATTTAAACCACTGAAAATCTTGTCACGCCCCAAACAGATTACTGCTATCTTCCTAAATACTCCTTTTAAACTAATTAAGTGAAATATATTAATTAAACCCAAGCGTTGTGTAATTGCATATACAATGGTTTACAAATGAGTGAGAAATTTGTGAAACAATTTGGAAATGTGGCACATTGTGCAGGAGTGTAATTAATTACTTGAGATATCCCCTTTTTTGAGAAAGTGTTACAATATAATATATATAGCAGTATACAATGTATTTTTACTCATCACAGAATCTATTAGTTCAGCACCACTGATACCAGCTGATACCAGGCACTTGTGAGATTATTTCCATCCTAAAATGAGGTAATAGAAGCATTTCACTCCCTACCAGTTTATTATGTGTTACTTATTTGTGTGGTTGTTTCACGAATAATGAGCCCTAAAATCCCAGAATATTTTATGGAGGACAGCTCAGGTGTGTTATTAAATAATTATTTTTTGTATATAATCACTTCTCAGAATAAGAAAGGTATTTTAGTATTGGTCTGATGCAATGTTAAACATTTTGAGCTATTAAACATTTTTGAGCTTTGGAGTCTCTTAGACCACAAACAAAACATTACTCATGGGCAACAAGACAGACAAAGCCAGATGACAAAGAAATCATGATGCAGAGAAGACTCTTGCCCTTGTAAGGACTGCTTACATTTTTAATTAAAAATACTTACACTTTATATCAGTCTACTAAGATGTAGAAGTTGGTCTGCAGACACAAGTGTTTTTGGTCTCCATTAATAGCATTAAGTCCTCTGGAGAGATGTCTCTCAGGTCACGTACACACAATGGCACTAGACCACTAAAACACAATCACAGGGTAGAGTGAATGAATTGAGCACTTCTCGTTTTAAGGATGACGACAGTGTGATTCAGAGAGAGAGATTACTTTTCTTATCTCTAATGGCAGAGCCATGCTAGATTAGACCGTCAGGAATACATTTTATCGAAAAGAGATGGCTGGAAAGTTTTAAGGTGTAAATTGTGTGAGGTTTTTTAATAGAACAAGATTTTGCAAAGATGCAGTATTTCATCTTTATGAAATCTAATGCCAGAGTCACCACACCAGACTAGAATTTGAAATGTTGAAGTGGATGGTGTTTTATTCAAGACTGACCGTTCAAACTGCTAGATATATGTGGCCAGATCAGATTTTGATTGCACAGCCATGCATGAGACATTAGCAATAGATGTTTCGCCACTGATCAAGTTTTTATGAAGACAGTCTATATCTGCAGTTTAAATTTGAATGTTAAATTTAAATTTGAAATTTAAATTTAAATTTGAAATTTTTAATTAGAATTTATTAGTAATTTTAAATGTATTATTAGACTTTTAATTAATTTGTCAAAAACAACTTTAAATGTTGGCTTTACAAATCCTTATCTGAATGTTGTTTTTTTTTGTTGGGGGGGGGTTGCTGTCGTTCATAAACCTTCAATGCCTTACAGACAGAAAGAATGACAGAATGAATAAAAATAGATAGATAAAACAATAGAAATAAATGACAGACAGATGTTTTGGCATTAGTTTTTGTTTTTATGGAGGCAGCTAATATCTGAAATTTAAATTTGAATGTACTGTAAATAAGTAGAAAAAAGAGATTCTGTCATTTTTTAATGGATGTTTTGCCATTGATTAGGTTTTTTATGAGGGCACACAATGTAAATAAGTTAAAAATATATATATATTTTTCCCCATGTATTTTTATTAAAACTGAATCAGTATTTGTGATTTTTAAGTAAAAATCTACATTTGTCAAGAAAAACTTTGAATGTTGGCTTGACAAAACAAGTTTAAAAAGTATTAAGGTTTGAAAGTTTATAGGCATTAGGGACAGAAAGAACAGTATATAGACTGATAGACAGAATAATAGATGGATAGATACTTTATGCATACTTTTAGTTTTCTTTTTAGTATATTTGATAGTTTAATGTAAGGGTAATTTCTCTGAACACTGCATTCTCTGTGAGTTTAGCCAAGCTGACTAGAGCTTGCCAATAGAATTTAACCCATTATATAACTTGGCCTTGGAGCAATAGGATTCTGTCTTCCTCAGGGGTTGAATCCTCAAATGACTGACTGTTCAGACTAGCCATACGTCTCTGTCTCTGTAGCTCAGATAAAAGCAGTTAACGACAGCCGCCCTATCACTCGCATGACTGAGGTGGCCTCTTTGTGATATCGCACTTCATCATGCAAGCAAAACTGAGGGTGATGTGAGAAAGAATATATTGATGCTACAAACAGCTGTTTTCATGCGTGGCTTCAGGCAGTGTTTCATTTTGCTGTGTGTTGTTGATGCTCAGTGTGATCATATTAATCTTAAAGCATATAAATCATTGAGCCTTTAAGCACCGTAGGACGAATAATACTTGGAATATCTAAACATTCTGTCCTGACACAAGTCATTGTTGATTTCACTGTTGTAGGGGAAAGACTCTAGGGCTGCAGATAAGACCGTTGCCATGGTCCTGAAGGAGATACCCAATAAGGCGTCCTCAGAAGGCAAGCCCCTCCTCACGGTGACAAACAAGGTGGGCAGAACTACTGCAGCTACTGCCAGAGTCAAACAGCACATCCGTTCTCGCTGCATGGGAATGATAACCAATGGCAAGGCTTTGACCATCACATGTCTAACCTCCACCTTTTAGCCTAACAAAAATAAAAATCACAGTGTGTCTCTGCCATCACAGATTTCTAACTGACAGCAAAACAGCTAACACAGGCGTTTTTATTTCATTCAGAGTAGCTCTGTGGGGTATAAAATTGAGCTTTTCACATCAGGCAAGGCTTGTTACTGGAAATAGAATGGGGACAATAGAAATTAACATTTCAGATGGACACATGGGACACACATGGATTTAAATCTTAGCTTTAATGTTTAGTGAGGGTGCAGGATTTTTGGCCACAGCCACAATATAGATTACATATTCAAGCCGTTGAAGCACTTCACCACATGCTTCTAAATTGTAATATACTTTGTAAATTTGATATATTTAACAGTGGTTTACATATATTTTATATAGCAATGCACAATATATCAGTTAAGATTTATAAGTGTGTATATTAAGGTTATTTTAATACAATAAAGATATACATTTTTATTAATATTTTGAATTATTATTTTTTTCTGTTTTTATTTTATTTTAAGATTTAGTAATTTGTTGTGTTTTTGTAATTTTTCTTAGTTTTAATATGCTTATAGTTTTCAATCGTTATATTTTAGTTTTAGTTTTAGATATTTTATTAATTCAAATAATGCAAGATACATGAAAATTAGAAATGTTTCCTTGGAAACTAGCTGAATAATAAAAGTTGTATTTATATAAAAAAAAAAATCAGATAATGTAACAAGTAACAAAATTGTTTAACGGTTTTAGTTTTAGTTAACTATAATAACCCTGGGTATCAGTCGATATTTGATATTTAGATTATTACTGGTTTCATCAACACTTAGTAAATTATTAACATTAACGTAATCTTTAGCAAATCTCAAAAATGAATATTCATTTTTCATATTGTACTTTATATATCATCATTTATAAATTCACCTCACATCACAATCATCACAATAATTAAAATTTGTATGTGTACTTTCATTTGTAATTTACTAGACAAATTATTATAGAATTGCCTATTAAAGTAATTTAAAACAATATTTTAATGGTGTTCAATCTCTAATTTTACATGCATCAAACTACATGATATGATAGCATAACAAATTAATTTGATGCTGGAACTTTTCTTGCAAAAACACATTTCCTTGCTTTTATCAAGCTGCTGTCACAGCTTTATAGCTCATCTTGTTGTTGCCTGTGTGGTCTGTGGCTCATTCTGTGTTTAATACTATTGTCTGCGTAGTCTGTGTGTTGCACTGATGCCAGAAAGATTCTGAACTATTCAATAATAATTGCATTACGCTAAGCTTTTGTAGCGCTCAACTGGTTTCCACTTTTCCTCCACCAGTCACTAAATGACAGATGATTCAAAAATGCCTTTGCAAAGCGTTTTGTGGTTAGTTTTGTAATCAGTCGACAATTAGTAGACCAGTGACCTGAAGCCAACTGCACTCCTTTGATTTGTCCGTAATAGCGTGAAGGTTAGTTCATTTTCAAATCAGGTGAGATCGAACACGGTATGTGAAGCACAGCATCATTCCTCTGTGTAAAGTCTTGTCAATACTGATGCTAAAGTGTTATCAGATCAATACTGTCCAATTCACCACAATGTGGGAGCTGTAGTAACTTCAGTCTTGTAAAACAACTAACGGTCTAAATGACAAGTTGATTTCACTGATAAAGTTTAGTTGACAGTTAGGGTGTGTATATATGTACATATATGTATATATATATATATATATATATATATATATATATATATATATATATATATAAAAGGATATTTATAGAAAGCCTGAATAAAGTTCTGTTGAGAAATTACTGCTTCTTAGTCTCTGAGTTCCTGAACAATTTAAAACTGGATATTTAAACACCTGCTGTCACCTCAAGTGAATTGCAGGACTTAACGGATAAACTCTTTATGTGAAGAAAAAGATTTTACAATTAGCCAGCAACACTGTGTGGATGACATATAAGAAGCAGCTTTTTAACTTGATTGAAAACACTTAGTCATTGTGAGAACCAGGCGTTCTTATTTGCACTTCTGATTGTTTTTCAATATTTAACTTGCTTGTGTTGTGTAAACACTGGTTCAAATATCATATCAATTATCCAGTTAATTGTACTGACCTCACACACAATTTAGCACTCAAGATAAAATAGTGGTCTTCAACATGGTAGATGGCTTTTACAGCAAACTACCTCTGAAACTCATTTCTTCATACATAATGCAGTTGTGTATGTTCGTGCTGTTATTTATAACACTAATAAGTGCCTCACATGAGCTTATACCTCCCTCAACCTCCCTCCCTAACTCTCCCCCTTAAGACTCCCGCTAGCTAAACTGGTTCCAGGTTCCCTTGACAACAATATCTTGGAGTTGTCACCAGGAGCTAAACCCACATGACACAATTAGTTGAAGTTTTTCATGACATAATTCAGGATTTGCCCTCGGGCTCAAACACAAAGACAAAAGTGAGGAGGTACAAAATGCTTGTGCTGTGATAAAGCATAGCTGAGAACAACTGAAGAAAATTCCTTTTCTTATAGATAAAGGAACCCCCATTCTTTTTTCGTACATTTTCAATCAGTAAGTTTATTCTGCTATACAATTACTGTACAATTTGCCATGTCTTGAAAGGGTAATCAGCATTCACAGAGCTAAATGTAGTTACTATAAATGCCTCTGAGTATCATGGGAAGATGGGACATCAGAAGCACAATGAATCTCAGAATAGTACATTATGCACTACATGAATAATCAAATCCTAATTAAAACCAAACTATGTGACCTTGATGTTCAAGTCTTGACTGAATATAATGTAATATAATTTTTAGTGAGCCTCATGACTGTATTTCACACTGTCAATGTATTCTTTTACTTAACAATGCTTTTATGTTATATCTTCTGAGGGACAATTGTAAATGCATAAATTCCTTCAAATTATGAGGAACAGATTGCAGAGAAACTATGCACACTCATTTTTAATGGGAATATGAGTTCAAAATGTAAGCAGACATTAAAATGTTTTCAATACTGTGGGAAAGTTTAAATGAAATAAAATTCAACCCAAGGAGATAAAGGCATCATATTTCTATTGGCTATTATTATTCAGTGACTATTCTGTGGATTATCGTTATGCCTGTAGGTGGCGACAATCTTTAAAAGCCACTGAATCATCCATTCAAATGATTTGTTCAAAACACTGATTCATTCAGGAACAAAACACTAGTATTGATGTTGCTCAGAGAAGTAGCTGTTGATTCTGCAATTATCTTTTAATTGGACTGTGTTTGGAATTACTTTTAGTGGCGGAGCAAAAACAGACCAAGCAACCTCCAATAGGCTAAGATTACTGTGTGTAAAATGTAAGTATTAACTTAAGAACTAGCAATCCATATCATTGCTTAATTGACCATTCTCAAAAAACCTGCCCTCCTTAGTTACTGTTGCCATGACCGACAAACAATGCCGCTCTCACACTACCCATCATGTTCTCACGCGGTAAAAAATACATCACAGAGCAAAGAGGAAACTGACAACACACCGACCGACAAGACAGAGCAGGTTACTTCTGGTATGAAACAAGGTCTCAGCACTCTCAGCTTTTAAATTGTGTCATTTTAAAGAAATTCAAACAATAAATACAGTTTTGTAGCTCTTTAATGTGTTGTTACAGATCACTGTATTGCCCTTCTGTTCATCCCAAGCAGCAACCTTCTGGTCTCTCTCGTGAAACGAACACGGATAAGACTGCAATTCATATAAAATATAAAAAATATAAAAAAATATAAAACTGCAATTCATCAACTGGCCGCTAGAGGCTAGCTCAAAAAGGGAGTCAGTCCCATAAACTCCAGATTGCTAAAATGCCCAACTTTACAGCAAAAAATATAAATAAATAAATTGACTAATTTAAAAGATTTTTACAGAATGTTTTTTTGGTTTGTTTTGGTATTTTTGGCTTTTTTTGCAACTGTGAGGGGGATGAATTTTTTTAATAACTCATCCGTTTAAATTATATTAAGCCTTAAAGTTCTGCATAATTAAGGGCGCGGCCTCGTGAGTGACAGATGGATTGCCGCTGCTGTCACCACCGTCAAACTAGGTGGGCATGGCTTCAGCAACCAGCTCCTGCCTCATTGTCCATTTTCAATTATCCGGGAGTGATGCGCTGCCAAGATGGCGACGGCTGGCTCCGCCCACTTTAGGCTTCAAAAACGCTCTTCAGAAACCTACGGGTGATGTCACGAACACTACGTCCATGTTTTTATACAGTCTATGGTTCAAATATGTGAACCGATCATCTTTTCATATTTACTTAAAGCACAAAACTTAAAGCATGAATAAACATCAGAAAGTATTTCAACCGCGGAACACACCATTTTTAAAGTGTAAGCCCACTGAATTTAATCAATTCTCCTGTCTGAAATGTGGTTAAAGCTAGAGGGGATACAGCTGCGATTACTGGGCATACGCATTTACATATTTTCCAAGTCAACAATATAACGTGAAATCCTGAAAATGCTTTTAAAAAGCACATGCCGCCATAGTTTCATGACTTTAGAGTGTCGCAGTGATGGTCTTTTTGCAGTAAACGACCTGTCATAATTTGATGAGTGGGAAGATGACATGAACAGCTCCCGATTTGGGCAAAGTTCACGGGATTTTGTCCACAGAATGATAAGAGCACACTTTTAAGCATATTATGTTATTATTTCACACTTAGTATTTTAACTTAAGTGCTGCAAGCCATGCATACAGCGCCGGGCATGACAGGTTTTCTGATACGCAAAACAAGTACTTTAAAGGAATTAGTTATGTTTATATCGTTGGTGTTGAAGGGTACAACAGCAGAGAATTAACCCTCCGCACATTTTTATATTTAGTTATATTGAAAAAGTTTCAATCCAGTCAATCTTTTTTACCCCATTTTAACATGGATTTCTTTGGAGACAGGTTCTGATTGGTCAGATCGCCTGTCAGTCAAGCTCTTTGCGAACGGTCATTTGGCAAATCTACCTGCACCTATGTTTACATTCAACCTACTATAATAATTCAGAAAAAAAAAAACATTTTTAGATATTTCAACAAGGTAAAATGTTAATTACTGCCTTTAGTGGCTTTCTCTGCTTTATTCTGAATGCAATGACCAGGGGCGCTGTAAGGTGACAAGGGGAGATTAGGACGATTCCAAGGGCCCGACGTTTGAGGAGGAACTCAATTTTAAACGAGGGGGACATCAACACCACCCCCCAAAAAAATTAAATGATAACTTGTCGAATTTTCACTTTTTTTTTTTTTTAACAAACTACACTATGTTACTAGCATATCTTCAGAGGCGGCAGCCAATGAGTGCAGGAATTCTCTCCGATACTTAGTTGCCATGTCATGGCGAGCCGGCATTCGTACATAATTAATACATAATAATTAAACAAATATAATTTATATTTAGAATTTATAAATTTGTATATAAAACTTTAATGAGTACATTCTTCATCTCATGTGTGTATACACTACTGAGATAACTATGCAAAGAAACAATTTCTTTCCTAATGTGTAAAACTTTTTCAGTTAGCACCAAACTACTAAATGCACCATTAACTAAAGACAAACCAAATTTTCCCTCAGACAGAACCGCCAGGTAAATCCTCTGTTAACCTGCCTTCCACTGAAATAATCAGAGTTAATAAAAAAGTCTAACTGTTCTGCAACGTGACTGCAGCTATCTGCTCTAATTACTAGAATGAGTTTTGTCCCCTTAATAATTCCTATTAATGTCAGCAACCCATTTGTGCCTAAAGGAAAAACAGTTTTAAACTGGATACAGGGGAATCTAATTAAACAGTAGAGCCTAAATATTTCCAAAATAAGTCTCCCCCTCTCATTATGGCCCTTGTTCTGCTGGCATTCACAAGGGAGGAAGTTATGCTTTTATAACAAGACTTAGAGGGGCAAATTAAAAGTGAACCCCAAATCTAGCTCACCCATATAATAAAACATCCGGACAGAAGATGCTGTTACATCATCCAGCCTGACACTTCAAATGATTGCTGATCAGCAAATCTGCTGTTAAATAAGACTATATTTCTGCATATGTTTTTTTTTTTTTTTTTTTTTTCAAATGCAAAAGAAAGATGCTAGGCAAAGACAGTTTGAACAGTTTGAAGACAAAGTACCATAATTTCCTGACTTCCATCAAAAATGTACAAGGTGTTGTAACAGCAGGAGTTCAGCATGGGTAAGATCAGACATTCCAGCCAGCAAAGGAATAAATCTCCTCCCTGACACCAGCAGAGCCAGAGAGATGTCTGTGCAACCCAATTAAGACTGCTGGGTCAGCGTTCTGGCACAGACTCTCACAACAGGAATGTTCTCCCAAGCGCTCTGGCCAACATACACTGCTCGTGCTTTTCATGAATATTCAGTATTTATTTCAAAGCTTCTGTCAAGCTACTGTACGAGGAGATCACAAACTCTGGTACAGTTTGAAGGTAGAATATATACACCAGAAAATAGTCAAGCACAGCTAGTTTTTGCTTAGAGAAGTATAATCCAATTTTTCATTATAATTAATTTTTTTTCTATGTCCATCTCTAAATTAATTCCTGCTGGACGTTTGTCTCTGTGGTCTTATTTAAGCCCCGGACAAATTAAAAAGACATTCGAGGGGAAATGCAGCAGCCCTCAATTAAGCTAGTCTTGATAAGGTCAGAGTTTTTTAATCAATTTGCTTTAAATTATAAACATGCAACAGTCCATTAATTTAAGCAGCGTTGCTTGAAGTGTCTGTTGTTGTTAAGCCCGTATAGAGGATTTGTGAATGTGACATGAAATTACATGTGTGCTGTTTTACAACCAGCAGCGTTCTGATGACACAGCCCTGTAATAAGTATCTTTGCACTATTTGGAGGAAACAAATGTTAGCAACATGCAAACCAGGGGTGTTCTAGCCTTTCATCCTTACTGGGAATTTGTTTGCAAAAACAGCTTCAAAGTAATTAAATTCAGGTGACTTTTGTGTAGAGTCAATACAACTTTGGGTTACAGACACTTTCATCAGTTCAATTTCATATCTACAACCTAATTCTTAACTGCAAGCTACATATACTGTACAATACTGTTAAAAGTTCGGGTCAAGGATGATGTGATAAAAGTAGATTTAAAGAATAGTGATGGTATAAACATTTAGAATGGTAAAATGAATGGTGTTATTCTGACATTTCTATTCATCAAAAAATCCTGAAAAATGCATCACTGTTTCCACAAAAATTATAAGCAGAAGAACCGTTTTCAACAATAATAAGTCATTAAAAAATAGCTAAAATGCTATTCCAAATGAGCATTTCTGATTTCTAAAGGATCATGTAAAACTGACAACTAGTGTAATAACTGAGAATTCAGCTTTGACATCAAAGAAATAAATTACATTTTAAAATATATTAAAATAAAAAAACAGTTATTTAAAAATCTAATGATACTTTACAGTAATACTGTTCTTACTGTATTTTTTAAAATTTTACTGGCCCCAAACTTTCGAATGGTAGTGTACCTTAGCAAACTTATTAGCAAACGTATGGACACTAAATGAATAGTGTCATCTATCCCGCTACATTCATTCACAGCATGTTTAGTGACTTTTAACCTTCAAAGCACTCAATACAAACATCACATTTACCCCCAGCATGTTGTTACTGGTGGATATGACCATAACCATACAACTTTTAAAAACAGCCTTACAGACAGAAACTCAGGTATCAAATTAGTTCTAAGCAAAATAATATATTAACATATATTCACATACATCAATTCTAAGTAGCTACTTATTGACACATTACCAAGCATTAGCTTGATAGCTAGCTGCTTCCAGACGCATAAGCAAATCTGAAAAAAGAGAGAGAAGGGAGAAGGAGTTCAAGGGGTTGAAGATACATACAGGTAAAAATGTTTGCCTAAGCTGGTGTGATCAGTTTTCATGTCTTAAATAATGTAAACAATGGAGATTATCAAATCCAGTTAACTGATTAGCCTGCTTCTCAGGTCACTACATGGTGCCTCTTTAGACAATAACATTTTATAACAGCAAAGGAAAACTTATTGACTAGAACTTCAATCCAAATTATTCTAATGCCACACTTGAATGGACTATTTTAGTATGTGTGATATGTAGTAAGAAATAAATGAATTTATCCACATTGAGAAGACAGATTAAGCATCAAGCATCCCTTTAATTTTTTCACTAAAGGATTACATTTTCAAAAGAGACGTAGTTATGGCTGAAAATGCAGATTTGCTGTAGCCATGCACTGCCCACAAAAGTGCTCTCCTCCGATGAGACTGTGGCATGGCTGAATGAACACTATGAGAACAACCAGATGATGATTGATGTGTTTTTTCCATTCTGTTAGACACAGGGCCACCTCTATGCCAGTCTCTCAAGAGAACATACACACATTCTGTCACATAGTACACATAGTACACTGATGAGAGGCTTTATAAAGACAGCCTCACACCTTGTCATAATTACTTTCATACACAATTATGTTCTCTGAAATGGAAAAACAAGCATGACACATAGTATTTGTGATTTTACTGGGCTGCTTTCCCACTGTTTAAGTGAGAAAGGGAGGGAGAAACATCCTCAGGCTAGGGACGTTTGCCAGAGGGGGGCAAGGTGAGAATTGTTGTCTCACTCCTGTACAGGCAGCAGCTGAAAGGGTGGTGACTACCAGTGTTACCAGTCACATGCAGAGATGTCATGGTGCAATGGAGGATGACTGCAACTAAAACAATAGGAGAACAGGAGGCCAAGTGCATTAATGTAGATCTCATCACACTCTTACGCTTGATTTTTTTCAGCTGGTGAGTGAGCAACAAGAGAGCCGTCCCTTGCTGAGCCCTTCCATCGATGATTTCCTTTGCGAGACCAAGTGTGATGGAGCTGCCCGCCCAGTAACCTCCAACACAGCAGGTACTGACCTTCCCATACTTCCTCAACAATTCTGCTTCTGCACTGTACTATGCTCCACTGCACAGTACTATTATACTATAATTCTGACATTTCAACATCTTTTCATTTACAATATAATTGGATTTTAAGAACCAAAAACAAGTATAGTAGATGAATTGAATTTGTGCTTTTATACTACCATTCAAAAGTTTGGGGTGAGTAAGATTTTGTTTATTTTAATAATTGCTTTTATTCAGCAAGTATTAATTGAAATGATCAAAAGTTATTAAAGACTTTTACATGGCAAAAAAAACAAAACAAAAAAACTCAATAAATGCTTTTTGAATAAATGCTGTTCTGTTCTTTCGGTTAATTAAAGTATGCTGAAATAAATGTGCCATGGTTTCCACAGAAAAATATTAGACTGCCCCACCATTTTTAACTGTGTAATAATATATTTTTCTTGAGCACTGAACTACAATTTTACAATGATTTGTGAAGGATCATGTGACACTGAAGACTGGCATGACAGCTGCTAAAATTCAACTTTGACCACACAAATAATATACATTTTATAAAATATCTTCAAATAAAAACAGTTGTTTTCATTTGTAATAATATTTTACGATATTGCATTTACTGTATTTTTGATCAAATAAATGTTTGGGTTAGCATTAGACACTTTCAAAAACATTTTAGAAATCTTACCAACTCAAACCTTTGAATGAAAGTGTAGGCCTACAATGAAAAAGAAATATATATTTTGTTGTCTAGTCATTTCTCAACATGCATGCTTGACATTTACTTAACATAATTAAGTAAATTAATGAAGCAAAAGGCATGCAAACTGTTGCCGTAACAAACCAATCAAAATTCAACAGCAAAGAGAAATCTGTAGCATTTTTGAGTCTATATTACATTAAAATGGCAAATATCAATGCTGGCTGCTAATGCCAAATATTGCTCATTCTAAAGTTCATTCATTTATCTGCATTATATACATCTTCAACACTGATTAGCAGAGCAGAGACACATTACCAAATGAGGAAGTAAGTAGCCTCTTACTGCATGACAGTTGTGTTACATGAAATTCACATTGAGAGGATGAGCAACTAAAACTGTATTTATTTCACTCGCACCCTCACTTGCCTACACCACAAAGCAATTAAGACAACCATTCCTACTCCCTATAGAGTTTCTTGTTTACTTTCTGATTGTGGAAAACAGCATATTCTATTTACCATCAGATTATGTTTGGAGGATCTTTCGATTGCTTGTAATTGCGGCAGTCTGTTAATTACTGTGCCTTTGAACATTATGTGAATTGAGGTTCAGAAATTACCAGGCAGAACTTTCTGCAATCAAAATGTCACTAAATACTTACCTCACATTATGAAAGTTTTTCAGTCTGTCAAACAAACAGTGAAAGTGTCAGTTATTGATCTATGTGTAGTGGAGTATGCCTGACATGAAATATGAAGCCAGAGTCAACTGCCAAGTAAACACTGTATTGAAGTCATAGTTTCTTATTGGTATCACTCTAAATATTTTTTGCATAATGTTTATTAATATGATTGTATACTTTTTATGCTTAATTAAACTAAAGTCTTAAACTAAAAATGTAAGAAGAATTTGAATGATTAGAGGAAAACCAGTTTTTTAAAGCAGTGTCTCTCTGTGAAAGGAATGGAGCTGATTATAGAAATGTATATTCTGGTCTTTAATGGGAACTGCTGTAATCTTTAGAAGGAATGCCTCTGAATTCAATTATTATTCTCTGGCAGATTCTCCCGAGTGAGCTTTTGATTCATTTTTCATTTTAGTAATAAAAAAATCACAACTTGCATTGGTTTCAGAATCTTCAGACTATCATATTGTCAAGGTGTAAGGACTCCTATACTTCTTTCTTTAAGACTTTCTATAAGCTTATGAGATTCCAAGCAAGACATATGTTAAACCACAAAACTTTAATTTCTATGTTACATCTACAAAGTACAAACTGTGAAGTCATTTAATTAATTAAATATTAATAATAATAATAATAAGCCAACAATGCGTAAGATTGACACCTAAACACCTAAATCTATATATTTTTACTCATTATAACAATTTCAGTATCACATTTACCAGTGGTTTGACAGCTTATTATATGCACAAATGATTATGTGCTGTATCATTTTATCATCAAAACCAGAGAAAAAGTGGATGATTTCAAAATGTCATGTTAACATAGTTTTCGTTTGTTCGTCGGGTTTTTTATAATGAGCTTTTGATTTTTTTTTATTTTTATAATGAGATTTTTGATAGTTGAGTCAACAACATTACATTCAATTTTATTCAAAAATAAACAACTTCAAGGTGAAAAAAAAATATTGTATTATTTATTATTAAATATATAAATGTTTTTTTTTTTTTTCAAAACCAACATGAATGCAAAGAGTGCATTTCTGAGAACTTCCTAGAACATTTTTTTCTTCCTTTTCTTTATCGTAGACATACTTGACACTGACCCAGTTATCAATGTTTTTATTGTACATGTGAATGCAATGATTGTGAATCTTCTTGATTATATTAATGTCTGAGGTTATTACACTCTAAGCTTGGTTTAAAGTAAAGGGTTTTAGAAGATTTCAAAGTCTTGAGAGGTTTTGGTGTCCAGGCTGGTCCTTGTGTGGTCGACAAAAGCATGTGGTGGTGGTAACCTGGTTTCAGCTCTGATGTTTGTGCCAGATTTCAGAAGTGTGCTGTCAGGCCCTCAAGGCTTGGATCAAGCATCCTCAATGTTGGCATCTGCAGTACTGACCTGCATGGATATTTTGCCTACCACCTGGTTATGAAGACCTCTGTTCTGCAAGCCAGAAGGGTAACAGGAAGGGGGTAGAAGCTTTAGAATATATCCGGAGCGTCTGTTCTTAAAGATCACATGTAAGGGGGGGTTCAACCATCTAAAAGTTTTATGCTTTAATCTCACCTAATCAGAAAGCTGACTACATTCCGTCTGAATATTCAATGAACACATTCTTCTCAAACCTTCATCCTCTGCAGCAGAACAAAGTGTTCTGTAGACAGTGTTCTTGATGAAGTGTATATATATATATATATATATATATATATACACACACACTATATCAAACGCTCTTTGTTCTCTTGGAGAGGAACATGCAACATCAAAGATTATTTGACACCGGCCCCTGAGCTGTCGGAACTGCCTGCTGTCTTTTATTGCTGTGACCACGCAGGTAGATAAGTGCCTAGAGCAATAACTAAGCTATGTGTTATTCTGTGTTTTTCCTTCCCTTTAAACTCTGGTCTTTTGGCTTATGTGCTAATTCGAAACTGAGCAAAAACTTGCTAGCTCACCTCAGTTCATGACAGTAGCTCCCAAATGTTAATGTTTTTTTAATCCGTTGGAGACACAAGAGATGGATAAGGAGGATGAGAGGATGTTGATGCTTTTACACTTGCACTGTTGGTGCACACCCGGGTTTGTTTGATGTCAGAGTTCAGTTCATTTGGATAATGTGAACATTGTTTTCTGAACCCGGGTGCGCACCTGTTATCCTAACCCTAACCCTAACCAGTCTAAAAAGAGTCGAATATGATTCATGTAAACTTTGGTACAGTTAATTTCTGGTAGAAATGCAGTCTTACTAAAACATGAAAGTTAACAGCTATTGATGATGTACTGTATGAATTGGTCAAACTGTGTATTTGTTTTTTCACTTTCCTGACAACTATGACTGATGTGTTGAAAGCATAGACAGCAACATAGCTGCCACGTTCAAGGCCCAGAAAAATAGTAAGGACTTCGTTAAAATAATCCATGTGACATCAGTGGTTTAACCTTAATGTTATGAAGCTATGATAATATTTTTTTGTGTGCATAGAAAACAAAAATAATGACTTTATGCAATAATTTCTTCTCTTCCGTGTCAGTCTTCAACGTGCATTCACAAGAGTACCACGACGCATGTGTGTGCGTTCTTCTGTAGTTCACCCAAAAATGAAAATTAGCTTGTGATTTACTCACCCTCAAGGCATCCTAAGTGAAATATGGATACTTTTCTTACAAAAAAATGCATTGGTTCGCTACAGGAGACCTTGATTCTCCCCCCGGAGTAATGTGAGGCATGTTTTATTATGGATGGATGCGCTTTATTGAACTTCTTTTGGACATTTGAACAAAAAAACACCCACCCACTGCCATTATAGAGCTTGAAATAGCCAGGACATTTTTTAATATTGCTCTGATTAGATTTGTCTGAAAGAAGAAAGTCATATACACATAGGATAACTTGAGGGTGAGTAAATCATGGGCTAATTTTCATTTTTAGGTGAACTAACCCTGAAAGTTGAACCACTGATGTCACATGGACTATTTTAACGATGTCCTTACTACATTTCTGGGCCTTGAACATTGTAGTTGTGTCCCAGGGAACACATGTTAGGTAAAAATGTTAGCCTGAATGCATTGTAAGTCGCTTTGGATAAAAGCGTCTGCTAAATGCATAAATGTAAATGTAAATGACTTTTTTTCCTTCTAACAGTGGAAGCAACTATTCCTTTTAGTCATAAAGATAATTGGAAAAGGTTTGTAAAAGGTTTGTTTTTATTTGTGTACATTCACAATAAAAACAAATTTTTGTGCTTTTGTAAAATAGGCCTAAAGAAAATTAGGATGCCACTTTCTGCCGTCTGTTTCCTTTCGCGCAGCACTAAAATTAACCAAAACTCTGCATACTAGGCTACTTGTTACACAGTTTTTCTTTTGTTTTCTTAATTTATTAATTAAGTAAAAATATATTTCCCGTATAGGCCTATTCATTCGTAGGTCTATACATTTTTTTATGATGTGATATGATATGACCATATGAATCCTCATGTTCTGTTGTCTGCTACTTTTTGCGCATGTAAAATTAATCCCTGCAAAACAAATGTTAGTATTTTTAATGGCCGACAGACACTTATCCTTTCTAATTCAATTCAATTCTAATTTAAAATAATCTTGTCGATGAACGGTTAATAATCGGTTAACGAGCGCCGGTTGTCGGTTAGGAAAAATAACCGAAATGAACATCCCTAGTTTGGAATGACACGAGGGTGGGTAATTAATCCGTTAATTCTATCCCGCTATTTACAGTCAGTGAGCAAATGGCATATGGAAGTTCCTTGACAATGAGGCATAATGTTGATTTCCAGAACCTTAACCCTCTCAGTTCCTCTATGGTGAAATAAGCTGCCAACCTTCACTCAGTTTGAGACCATCATTACTTTTGATATTTTTCATTTTATTTTTTATTCATTTATTTTTTATTTTAAACTTTTGCTCTAGTAGTTTACTAAAGTAACTTATACTGAAAACTTGGCATTGGCCAGGGGATGCACCCCACACTTCTGGAGAATAAAGACAAATAAAAGTAGATGATATTTATTTTCTTTTTGCTTCCTATGTCCAGTACTCTCCTCCTCTCTGGACCTGCTGGATCTGAGTGAGCCTGGTGAGAGAAGACACAGCAAAGACAGGAAGAGCCCTCATTCTACTAAGGGCACACCATACAGGAAGAAGCCAGATGAAACAGAGCTGATCCAAGTGGATGTTGAACAGAGTATACACTGTTCCCGCACACCTGAAAAGATTTCATTGGACTCAGGTATTAAGTGTCAGACAGTTAAAGTGAAAGGCTGTTATGCTGAGAAGCACCCCTGCAAATCAACCAAGGGAAATCAGATGGTTACACAAATGAAACTGTTTTTCATTACATGAACTGAACAAGTTCTGTAACGGAAAGTACTTTTTCAGTAAAAAGAACATTACAGGTTTACATATCGTTATGTAGTTGCCCTCTTTAATATGTGCATACTGCAAATTCTTCAAACTGTGGTGTTGCTCATGTTTTACTTGGGTTGCAGTATTATAATATATCTCTGTCCAACAGCATGGCCTCATTTTGTTTACAGTAGCAGTTCCATCTTCTTTGGACAAATGGGAAGAACTCAACCCACACCTGGAGCGAAATGGTAGCAGAAAGTGGAAGCTTGAGAGAAGACGTTCATCTAAAAATTCTGGTGAATTTGTGTGGTAAGTTGCTGCTCTAAAAATTAGTATGAAAACACACACTTTCTGGATATCTAAAATATATGAATCCCTTTTTTCACATGATATAACCCCAGGTCTATGGATTGCAAGCCTCAGCAAGACACTGCCCCCAGGAACTCCCTGGAGGTCAGTAATAAAGTAGACGCAGAAGCCGTGCCAGTAACTCAAGTAAGTGCAACACCGAGCAACACTTATCACTCTGTTTATGAGTCCTGATCATCTGTGCACATGTGTCAGTGACTTTCACATGTCATTTCCCACATGTCCCACTCATTGTAGTTTTATCATATTATTGTAAGTCCATACACTTGACCTGTGAATGGTTTGTTTTTTAGACACTCAGTACATTGTGGAACATTCTGTGCTAACATCTAGAATTCTTTATTTTCAGCTCAACAGGCAATATGTTAGTGGAAGACATGTAAGCCTCTCTGTGCACTCTTTGTATGAATCGCTGAATGGTCTATGCATTTGCACCATGGCAACAGCATCACCACCAAATTCAATACAAAAAAGACCAAACATTTTTGGCAATACTTCATGGCAAATCATGATCTGAAGTGATGCCCTCATGGCAGGTTAAATTTTGCAAGGATTTTCAAATTTCTTGTGGTGCTACAGGGTACAAATGTTACACGCTTCTCCCCTCAGTGAAGCATGCAGGTCTGTTGTATTGCTATCTATCATGATTAGATAATTATCAAATCAATTTTTGACCAGCCACTGGTCAATCTGAAGTTTGCTATTGGAAAAGCATAAATGAATTACACCAGATATATGGTGTCCAGCAGTGGGTGCCTCCTCTAGTGCCTTTGATTTGCTCATCACGTTTATAGTCAGGTTGTAAAATGTCATGTGGTGTGACTCCCCAAAAATGTATCAATACACTACTGTTCAAACGTTTAGTGTCAGTAAGATTTTTTTTAAATGTTTTGTCTCATATGCTCACCCAGGCAACATTTATTTGATCAAAAATACAGTAAAACGGTAATTTTGCTAAGTATTATTACAATTTAAAATAACTGCTTTCTATATTAATATATTTAAAAATGGAACTTATTACTGTAATGGCAAAGTAGCCATTACTTCAGTCTCTGTCCTTGCTGAATTAAAGCATTTAAAAAAAATAATAAAAAAAAACTTTTGAATTGCAGAGTTGTTAATTAATAATTCATAATATCTGTTAAAAAAAATACCTTTCACATTGAAATTTTATTTTAAAACTTCAAAACTCATATTTAAAAAAAATATATATATGATTAATGTTTCTTTACACTCTTATATGTCATTGACCCTTATATACCTAAACCTTTCACTTGGTGTACAGATTCATTTGTCTTACATTTGTTAAGACTACTCATGATGGAGCAATCAGTATATGTGAACTGCATGGTTCTAAAAACATCGAGCTCAAATTGTCTTCCAGCCATGAGTGGCAGTAGAAATGAAATGTGTAATGTTAAAGGTAATTGTTGCACTGACACTGGGTCTGACAGGGCACATTAAATGTAATTATACAGAGCTGCACCAGCACAATGAAGCAAGACCAATTGTCCTTTTTGAGGCCTCCATTATAGCCTCCTGTATGAAATCCGTTTAACTTGGTAACCTTGGTAATTGATTAATATCCAATGAGGCAGGTGGCAAATACTTCATCCTATTCCTTTGATTCAGTCTGCCTGGAAGGCTTTGTTATGCTGAGAATTGAATTGGGGAAATGGAAGTTTTCCATTGATAGCTCAGCACTTGACATTTAGAATGACCTAAGAACAAGATACAAAGTTACATACAGAGGGTGAATTTTAAAGGGTAACTCTATGATTACATTATTCATTAAAATGACAAGCAACTTTAAAGTTTAAGAAGCACCAAAACCATAACATTATTATCACTAAAAAAGCAACAACTATGGCTGTCAATTTTATATGTGCATTTAGTGTGAATTCAAAAGTAGCACAATTAATCATGCCCCCTGGCCAGTACATTAATTTTGTAATAAGGAATTTTTCTACTATTGAACCACTTTAAAGACAGCTAGATGGAAGATATAGTGAAATATTAAATGCAATGAATGAATTGGCATATCATGTAATTAGTTTGATTAACCATTTTAATTGATTGACAGCCCTAGCAATAACCTAGTTGAATGAATAGTTCATCCAAATGAAAACTTGCTCAGAATTTACTCACTCTTAGGCTTTGAGTACATTTTCAGCCAATTTTCATTTTTTGATGATCTATTCCTTTAACAAAAATAGTGTGGTTGTTTATAGTGTCTTAAGCCTTAAGCTCCTATTGTTTGTTATGCCCATATATCACCCTCTAAATTTGAAACCCATCCAGATGAAGCCTTTATGACTCTGAGAAAATAAAACCCTTGAGATCGTACTATTGTGTTTTATTTTGCAGTAAGCTTGTTTTCTATTGCTGTGTGGTTTACACACACAGCAGTGTAGTCAAAATGAATGGCTTTGCCGCATGTGAAGCATGTCTTCAGGTGTACAGTGTTGAAACTGGTGCATATTTGACGATTCATGCTGAGCAAAGGTCTCCTGCCATGCTATTTTCAGATCTGCATACTGAGAAAAATGTGTGAGGGCAGCGCGCTGTGCATGAAAAGACAGGCCTGAGCCATTTTGAGTGTGAGAACATTAGGTGTGGACAGCAGGACCTCAAAAGGGAGTGAAAGTGAGAAAGAAAGAGAGGGAAGGAAAGAAAACAAGAAGATGTGCTGCTAATGCTGGCATTTCTCTTTGCCTCTGCAATCAGGGGTTGGCAAGGGCAGGGCCTTTTCTCCTGTCAGAGTGACTGAGAGATGGCTGAGCACGTTTTCTCTGACTCCTGCTCTGTGTGCGTGTGTCTGACAGGGCCGTTTGAGCAAAGACCAAAGGTGGGGTAGCACACTCCTGTCCAGAAACCAGTCTCTGGAGGAAGAGTTTGAAAGAGCTAAGGCAGCAGTGGAGGTAAGCCAAAAATCTCCTTTAAAAATATCTCTAGGCATCAAAACTTAATGGCTGTAGTTAATGGGCATTAATAGGCAGTGTGTTTACACAGAGTACATAAAGCCAACTTTGTTGACAGGCTTTTTCTTCTCATTAACTCCACCCATCATTACTCAGACATTTTTACTTTAGAATAAATAGCATATTAGTTTAATTTACACTTAAATAGCAGCTGCCACTTTTTGTTGATAATTATACTTGATTCAAACTGTATATACCACTATTTTAATTTGATGCAAATAGCATTTGCCTTTTCTTATCAACTTATTGACAGACCAAAATGGAATCTACAGATATTTTACACTTTTTCTGTTTTCAGTTTGGAAAAAAAATCTGTGGAATTCTGAGAAATGTATTTAAATATATTAAAACTGTGTGAACTGGAGCTGATAAAGCACTGTACTCACATTAGCCAGAACCATTATCCAGTTAATAAAAATGGCTTTCTTGTATATTTCTCTGAACAAAAATATACATTTTGTAATCATTTACTCACATTCACTTGTATGACTTTCTTTCTTCTGTGCATCATAAATCCATACAAAGAAAGTCAATGGTTACCAAAACAGTTTGGTTACCGACATTATTCAAAATATCTTCTTTTATGTTCCACAGAAGAAAGAAACTCACATAGTTTTTTTTATTTTTTGGAACAACATGAGGTTGAGTAAATGATGACAGAATTTTCAATTTGTATGAACTATCCTCACAAACTGAGATGGAAAAAATATTTTATCATTTAAAAAAAAAATAACTTGAAACTTATTTAGGTGCGCCCTTTGTTAAAGTTCATATTTTAATAAGGCCTTACTTTTGTGGAGTTGGAACGATTTGGAAACCGCTTGCTGTCACGAGTACAATGTGATGCTAATTAGCCTCCCTCAATAATTGATTGATTATAATGTCATCACCATGGCTCATGGAATAAGTTCAACCAATTAATAACTTTCCATTGCTCAATGAGAGAAGAAAATAGGCCAGTCGTGCAGCATCAGGTGGCAGAGGAGACGGTATTGTACTTACAGAAACTAGATATGGGCTAATTCAGCTGGAGACCCTGCTATCTGACATCAGTTCCTGTGCTTCAGTGATCACAACCGCTGATGCATTGGAAGAAATTACTCTAAGGCCTGTCACCCAGGAAGAGAAAAAAAACAACTAGACACAATATCTCTCATTCAAAAAAAAAACACATTTTTGATATAAAACCTAAATTTATATAATATTTTTTATAGCATATTTTATAGCAATAGCATTTGAAAATGCCTTTATTTTATTTTTTTATTTTTTTTATTTTTCATTTTCAGTCTTAAATGCACAACATAGTAACCAAAACCTACAAATAAAAATGTAATCTTACATTAAAATGTACATTACAATGTACTGTGTTAAGAGTTCTCACTGCTTAATAGTTTATGTTGTTCTGATGAGTGTAAGAAGCTAGCTATTGTATTACATGTGTTACAGAGGTAGAGTGCTAAGGGCAAAAACATGGGGGATCTGTAAGAACAGATGAATAATGGAGGAGAAAGAGGAAGGGCACATCTAAAAGTGAGAGCAGTACTTACAGTACGAAGAACCACTCAATGCAGAATTTGTACTGTGCACAGAATCACTGGTTATACTGCCTATAAGACTGAGACAGTATTCGGTTTGAAAGAGGGCTGAGAGGGCGGGACTTTGTGTACAGTAGTAATTCTCAAGGCTGCAATGGGAACAAATGGAGGGTTGATCGATTGCACCATCCTTGAGTTTCGATCATTACGGGAACATTGGCCTGCACTCTGAGAGCTGCTCTTCTGCCTCCAGCCCACTATAAGTAACTGCATATATTTAATATGATTATAAGCTGAACAGAGTCTTGAATTATCCAGAAAGCTACTTTCTGGGACAGTGAGGCTAGTTTCCAATCATTTTCATTTGTTGATGTCCTGAATGAAGAAATATCTTGGAGCCTGAAATGAATTGAAATGGGGAATCGTCAGGCAGGGGTAGCTTACTGAGCAGTGAATAAAGATGCAAGATAGATGGAAAATACATTTTACGCCCCGCAGTCTTAGGGGAGGATGTTGGGATGCAGGAAACAGAATACATCTGAAATTATGCTGCTCTATTTAGAAACAGGCGGACAGCGAGAGGTAAACGCAGGCTTTCGGGTGACTCTGTGCTGGTCAGGGCCAAATATAACACAAAGGTGTGTTAAATGTAGGGATTTATGCTGTAAATCTCTTTCGTAATGAGATGATGTATAATACCAAGAACCTTTTTGGGCATTTAAGACTTCTCACTTCAAACCAATAATAGCATTTGTTTTACAATATAAGAACAGTATGATTAACCATAGGCTTTAGATTTACAGGAGCACATGTATGGTTATTCAAAATCCATCTTCTGTTCCTTTCCATCTCCTAACATGTAGGTTGGGATACATTTCAGATGATGCAAAATGACAGGGATCGGTTTTAACAGCAGGACTTGACAGCTTGTCAATTCTTTTTTATACATGCTCAGCAAACCAAACTCCCAGACAGAAAGTTCATGCTTTTGGGAGAAAAATGTTACAGCTACTGAAGGGGTAGTACAGTAATGCAGTTACTTGATCATTTCCGTCTTTAAGCATTATTTAGTTAAGTAAATATGATGCATATTAATTCGTAAATATGAATTGCATTGATCTACATGTGACTTATTGACTCATATATTCTAAACTGTCAGAAGTTTTTGTTCAAAAGATTAATAGAAGCCTCACTGGAATTTGTAGACTTTTATGTATGACTGTCATGCTCAAGCTTATTAATTGTTTGTCACGTATGTCTTAGGGGTTTTTATTATTCTAATTATGAGCTGACCCTTGGTCTCCTTTAGTTAGTAATTATGAGATGAATATATTCATTTGCTCCTCTATTAAGGAGTTAGTCTTTAAGAGAGTTCAAATAATTATTTGCAACCCAACTTTCTTCTTTTTTCAGACATGAGATGAATATATTCACTATATCTCTTATATACTTTTCTGTATGAATGTGTAAAGTTATTATTTTCCAATCTAACAATTGTATTTGATAAATATCCACTCTTTACCTGTTAGATGTATGCTTAAAATGAGAAAAAGAAATCTGTGCCAATGTTTTTAAAAGAATAAACTTAATTCAAGATATATTATGTTCTAAAAAATATATATCTTATGCAGTTTTGCTTCTAAATGTAAATGTTTTACTGGAAAATAACACAAAAATATTAATTCAGAAATATTTTTCCAGGATAAAGCATGTCCCAATAGAGTTTAGTTAGTAGGCGTTTGTGTACCATCCAAATAGAAATAAAGGTCTCAGACTTGTGAACCAAAGGGCATTCTATTTCAAAAACAAAGACCAATTAAAAAAGACTTTCTCACCCCAGTGGAACAGCACAGCTTTGATCATGTGTCTCTTTTTAAAAAAGAGGAAGACTGAGCACTGACCCCCTTTGGAGCCCTCAGTGTAGCCATTAAGGCCTCTGACATGGCCTACTGAGCTCCTGACAACATTCATCCTTTATTACGCTTATAAAGCTATATCTCACAATCTCTCAAGGGACGAACAATGCAGTTGAGGTAAAAGGAAACTCTAAAGGAAAGATGCCAGTCTTGAATGACACATAATGTCAGGGGTGTTCAGGAATGCTTTCTGAGCCCCTTAGACAGTAACAGCTTCAGGGGTTGTCATAACACAACACTTGTTCTTTTTCATGCATCTTTTTCAGTGTTTGTGACATATATTTCAATGAAGCAGGTTTTTTTTTTTTTTTTTTTTTTTGAAATAGATAAGGTTCTTTGCACAGAATAGGAGACCAAAGTTGCTAAAAGGATTGTTTACGCCAAAACTCCATTTTTTTCTCTGTGGAACACAAAAAGAGAATTCACTCTTTTCCATGCAGTTACACTGAAATGTGACCGGAGCTTTCAAAAGGTGGTGTTTAGCCACAGTATTACGTCATAAAATGGCACATTCAACAACCTGTCGTTTTGGCAGATTGGATTCAATATAAGCTGTTTTTAGACTAACCAGAAAGTTTTGAGTTCTGAAACTTACAAAATGTTTTCATAGCACATTGACCTCTTATATGTCAAAAGATCAAGGGAATTTTGATTTCTTAGTTCATCACCCCTTTAAGATTGTGACAAGAACCAGTTTGACTAATTAGCAGTTAGCCTAGAGTTAGTTAATCAGTCTTACTTTTCTTATTCAAATTGGACCAATCTACTATTCTGTAACTGGGTTTAAAAAGTTATGACCATGAAGAAAACAAATTAGATGACTAACTTTTTAAGACTAGTCTAAGTAGTTTATGCAATCAGCCCCTGGTCTTGTGAACCAGATAAGAACCATTTAATTGAAAGAATCTGATTCAAAAGAAAAGTTCATGAGTCAGACCTCACTATTACTTATATGAATAACTGATTTTAGATGAAAAAGAACTTAAATTTTGAGAATGTTCCTTAGACAAAGTTATCAAGCTCAGAAGACTTGAAAAATATTGTGCTCAATATAGTATTTCTTAATATTTTAAAAAAGCTTTTATTTACTCGCTGTAGTATTGTTGCCAAGTCGTGGAGACACTGTGTGTTTCCAAATATGGTAAGGGGCGTAACATTTCCGTCAGACGCTTGAGGTATTCAACCATTCACAATGCACTGGATAGCTGGCCAATCAGAGCACACCTTGCTTTTCAGAACGATCAGCTTTGTAAAAATCGACATGTTTCAGAAAGGCACGCAGAGAAGAGCACAATAATGTACAGTATGTGGAAAATAATGTGTTTTTTGAACCTTAAACTACGTAAACACATTGCATTACACCAAATACACAAAATAATGTTTTTTAAGCATAGTCATATGACCCCTTTAAATTTATTTGTTTTAGTTTCAATTTTCTAAGTTCTTCATGTAATACTACTTACAATTTATATATCAGCTTTATTTCAGTAACAAAAAAAAAAGATTTTTAATAGTAATAACTTTTTGTTTTTATGGTGCTTTGTTGTCATTTTGGATATTCTTCAAAAATTCAACTTTTGTGCTCAAAGTAAGTTGAAATTACTTGAGGGTAAGGGTTTTTTTTTTTTTTTTTTTTTTTTTTTTTTTTACAAATGTTATGTTGTTAAAGTTAAGAGGGCTCTGTGATTTAAAAACACAGAACAACTGCAAAAAACAATCTGGATTCAAAAAAATATCTTTGATGTGTTCAGTGAAGATGTGTGCTGTGAAGTATGTCCTTAACGCAAATCTGGCTATTAAAAAGTTCGGTCAAGCAGTCTTTCTGGATGAGAGATAATGAGTCTTCAACTTTAACCTTTGACTAGTTGGACTCTCTCTGTGCTGAGCTGTTGGGGGGAAAGAGGGGGTGGGTCATCCAATTACTGTAATTGGCCACTTAGTGAAGCTGTTGCCCATCATAAAACACGGAGGGCCATTTATCTCCTCAACAAAAGATGTGTCATTGAACAAAATAACATCTCATCGTCTTTCAGTCGCACAACATTCTTTGAAAACCCTCATCATAAATACAATCTCTGAGGGAATCTTGCCACAAAGGCTTTTGAAAAGCAGATAACTCTCTTACAGCAGTGCTTTTCAAGTGAATATGAGCCGTAATGAAGGGATACTGGGACTCGTGACCTGTATCGATTGGTAGATGACTTCTGATTTTATAACACATGGCAGTGATGTGTGAGGTTTTGAGTAACAGGCTTTCAAGTTAAATACAAATTAGTGTTTTTTAACCTTTCAAAAAAAAATGTTTAAGCATTTTGTCCTTCTGCATCAAATCAAAGTGTTTCGGTGCACTCAGTTCACTGACTAATGCTATGAGCAAGTAATTTTTTTGATTAATCAAATCCTTAAATGAGATTTCCAAATGTCCTAGATGGCTGAGAGTTGAATGATTGCTTGCGTGGCTGTGTAAGTCTCCTCTTGCCATCAATATTCATACACAGTGATTCATTATTCAGATTGCAGAGCACAGAGAGTTCAGAGACATGTTGATACAGATTTGAGGCATTCATGAGAGTGGCACACCTGCAGAGACTCGATTAAAGACTAAGATTTACCCAGGGCTTGATGTTGCGGAGGCAGAAAACACATTTCGCCATGAAGTGCACTTCTGGACACTGTGAAAAAAAGAATATAAACAACAAACAAAGCCACAGTTTTGGTGGCTGGTTGCATATAAGCTTTCTAGTTGACTAAATAAAAGTTCTGTAAATGAATAAATTTGGAGTATAAATTGGTATTTTAGTATCTTTAATGTGTTTAGAGTTGGAACACCAGTGTAATGTTTACATTTGTTCATTTGACAGACACTTTTATCTATATTGATACAAATAACCATAGTTTTGTGACGTTCCTGCTCATTAGATTGATTACATCCACTGTTACTCAGCTAATATTGATTTTTGTGATAAATTTAAAAGGTTTACTCAGTTATTTAAGAGGTCAACTCTACTGAGATGAATATTATATGATTAGTTAAATAAATTAAATATATATATAAAATCTTATGTATAAAAAACATGTAAAACATTTTTATATTTTAGGAGAACTGTTTTCATACATAACATAGTGCCAGCATTTTTTTCTTATTTTTATAAGCTATTTTTTACAGCATAGCTATTTTTTCTGTCTCATTTATCAAATCCCTTTCAGTCAGACACAGAGTTCTGGGATAAGATGCAGGCAGAGTGGGAAGAGCTCGCTCGCAGGAACTGGCTAACAGAGAACGATCGACCACAGATTCCCTCTAATGTGTCTCCTTATGAAAAGGTAAAGGAGAAACAGTTCAAGCAAATCATTTAAACAAATATTAATTTAGAATTGTGATAATAATGATAACAACAACAATATTAATACTACTACTACTACTACTAATTATTATTATTATTTTATAATTACTAATTTATTATTATTATTTTTAGAAACAACTGCTTAATAAATATTGTTTTTTATTTTGTTAAATATGTTTAGTATTTAAGATTTATTTATTTATTTTATTATTATATTTTTATGTTTTTATTTAACCAGTACTTAATTATGTCCATTATTTCTTCCTCAGGGGTACTACTTCCACACAGATAACCCTTTCAAAGACTGGCCAAATGCATTTGAGGAGGGATTACGCAAGTCCAGAGAGGGAGACCTGCCCAACGCTGTACTTCTTCTGGAAGCAGCTGTACTGCAGGACCCTCAGGATTCGGAGGTGAGCGAGTTGGCTTAGAAAACAACAACAGTCAGCCAGGTACTTTCATCAAATCAACGTCTGCACAGCTTGAAAACATGTTCTGCCAATCAGACTACCGCCATACCTTTCCTACATACAGTGATAAGCAGTAGATACGTTCTTCCCCACATTGAACATTTTACAGATCATGGCATGATTAGCCAAAGGCGGGGTGGGGGGGGGTCCATGTTCTCACTAATTCAGTGAGAGCTCTGTATTAGACATTGTACTTGACAGTGACTGATGGCAAACCATTAACACTCCTGTAACTGAGAAGAGTTCCCTTTTTTCCAGACGATTTAATGATGTAATATTTCAGTTACATCCCAGAGAGGATTATCCCTCTTCTCCTGGAATTACCCCACCTCTAAATGATTGTGTCTCCAAAAAAGCTGAATGTTAACAGATAATATTACAAAGCAAGTGCCATTTCGGGGAGATTTTGCTTCTATCATAAGTACGCTATATTCATTGTACATTGTAAGTTAAGAGTGCAGACTCAGCCAACCGTGTTAAAATATTCTATTAATAAGGCTCATTAATACACTTTCCGTTGTATTCACAAACTGTGGCCTTGCCACGAGGGTTTTGAAATGCAGTTTCCTCCTACACAAAGTTAACAAGCTTATCTTCTAATAATTAGTCTTACTCAGTGTTCATAACCCCACAAATGATTCATTGTGGAATCGTTGCATTAATATTCAGTCACATAATTAAGGATACTTTAATCAACATCCTAAGCTTTAAATATTTGTCTAGTGATATAGTACATCCAATGATTCATCATCAAGTAGAAATGGCAACACAAATCCATTCAGTTCCTCACTAACATTGTGTCCTATGTCTGAGCCACAGGCCATTGAGAATGAATCATTTCCCCTAGGTTAGCACTGTAGCTCGCGCACAAAAGCATCTCCTCGCCGGAGTCAAGGTGATAACCCCAATGCTCATTGTTCAATACCTATTTTCTTTTCAGGCTTGGCTGGTGCTGGGAACCACGCAAGCAGAGAATGAGAATGAGCAGGCAGCAATTGTCTCCCTCCAGAGGTAAGGAAGTATCCCTGCATGAATCATATGCAAATGATGGTTTACACAGAACCATTGGCTCATGAAGTCACCTAAAATGTGCCTGAGTGTTTATGGCAAAAAAAGGCCAAAGCAGAGTAAGACAGGATTGCTTTGTGCTGGATGTATCGTTGATGATTGTACCATCAATGTCAAATCAAGATTAAGGTTAAAGGAATAATTCACCCAAAAATTTAAATTTGAAGAAAACGTACTCACCCTCAGGCCATCCAAGAGGTAGATGAGTTTGTTTCTTGATCAGAACTGATTTGGAGAAATGTAACATTACTTCACTTGCTCACCAAAAGATCCTCTTCAGTGAATGGGTGCCGTCAGAATGAGAGTCCAAACAATCTGATTAAACTATCATAATAATCCACAAGTAATCTGCACAACTCCAGTCTATCAGTTAATGTCTTGTGAAGTGAAAAGCTGTGTCTTTGTAATAAACTACACATTAAGGTGTATCGACTTTAAATTGTCACTTCTAATTGTAACATAACAGGGCTTCCTCCAGTGAAAAAGTCCATCCCCTGCAGACGAGATGACTTTTTTTACTGGAGAAAACAATATTATGGATAGAGTAAGCAACGGTTTGAAGTTAAAAACATCTTGATGGATTTGTTTATTGCAGATCCAAATATTCCTTTCATCTCCATTCAGAACAGAAATGGTATAAGCTATATAAACAAGACCCTTCAAATTGAAGAAGGCCTTGAGCCGGACACCTCCGTGTGGTAGTCTGTGACACCAAATGAGACAAAGCTCTCTGCTGTGCCCTCTCCTGCTTGAGATAAAGAGCTACTGTAATAACCCGGTGGTCCAATTAAAATTGCATTTCATAAGCACAGAGGCCTTTGGGAGATTACATTCATTTTGGATAGAACAGCCAGCCATAATTTCATACAATGTTCCTCTGAGCGACCGGGGTGAAAACTCCAATCTATGTGTGTTAATCAGCAATGACACTCAAAGCCGTGTTTTGGTACCATGTATCCGTATCACTTTTGAGCAGAGTGCTTTTATAATGTCTGCCTCTCTGATATTATCTAACGTAATTTGAGATGTCATTTTAAAATGGTGTATTATCTGTGGTTGGACCACACAGCTGCTGCAGTTCACATCCTGTTCGTCCTAAATAGAATGCAAGATTGGAACTAGTAGAGCAGAAATAGAGTAGAACTACAATAAAACTCTTCCACATCATAGTTAAGTTAGGAAGCAAAACTTTAAATGTCTTTTTTGACTGTACTCTGTCAGCTTTAGCTGTGACAAGGAACATTATGTCAAAGCTGCCACACAGGTTTCTTAAATATACTGTATTACCCAGAGGTGAATGAATTTAGCCAAATGCTGATACAGTTTGCACGCAAACAAAGCAATAAAAGTAAAATGTAATTTATCCCTGTAATGCCCAAGAAGTATTTCTAATATTATCCAGTATTACTCTTAATAATTATATATAATGTTCTAATAATATCCTCGCAGTTGGAAATGTTTACACTGCTTAATATTTTTATACCATGATCAATTTTTTTTTTCAGGATTCTTTGATGAATAGAAAGTTTAATTTTTTTTTTTTTTTTTTTTTTTTTTTTAATAATGTAAATGTCTTGACTGTTACTTTAGAACAATTTAATGCAGCATCCTTAGATTTAAATGTGTTTAAATCCCAAACTGCAATGCATTTAAATAAATTAACCTCAGATTCATGTGATCATAAATGGTCAAATTACTTTCTTTTGACCTTCAGAGGTCCAGAAATGCAGACTGGAATTTGCCTATAGTGGTGTGTTCCACAAAACTTACCCATAAGTAATACTGAAGTACTCTTTTTAGTACATAGTGTCAGCATGTGAACTGGGACAAAGCCGGCATCTTATTTTGGCAGGAGGGTTGGGAGGGGGTGAGTATACTTTTACCTAAATCTGATTAGATCAGATCAGATCAGATTAGAACTGAAATTTCTGATGGATGTAGCGGATAAATCATTAGCATTGTGCACTGCTTTTGTTTTAATGGACAACAAGAGAAATGTTTTTACTGACTGTCATAAAGACAACCTAGTCAAAGCTTTTATTTGGCATTGTTGCATTTTTATTCTTTGATGCACCCGTGTAGCCAGTGTGAGGTAATAAACAATATCCAGATGTCAGCCACGCCGTGTTTTGTCTTACGCTTATAAAACAGGGAATGTGACTTCCATCATAAACTGAGCAAATTATTTATTTTGGTTTTATGAAATGTTTAGATGGTCTCCGTGCAGACGCACAAGATGACACAAGTATTCACCCATGAATTAAAACCAGCACTAATCAGGAAGCATCTGCCTCTCATTATGATGGCAGACAGCTAATTAGTGTCCATCAAAAGCAGCGGTTCTTTAGATGCTTCCCTGTTGTATGTGTGTGCAGGTGTCTGGAGCTCCACCCCAACAACCTCCAGGCCCTCATGGCCCTGGCAGTGAGCCTGACCAACACGGGCATGAGGCAGGAAGCGTGTGAGGCACTGCTGAGCTGGATAAGGCACAACCCCAAATACAAGCAACTTCTGAAGAGCCGCACACACCTGCAGGCCTCACCTGGTTCACGGAGACCCTCCTACCCTTCCGCAATGGGCTGGTATGGTTACAAATAAATCCAGTGCCATGTAAGAAATATACAGCAGCCCCAAAAATATAATCTTTAAGTAAAAAATTACAAATGTCATTACTGTACAAACAAAATATTAGCAAACAAGTAGTTTAAAAACAAATTATGCTAACCAATTTAGAACTAGCTTCAAGTTTTGGCCATTTTTGCAGTTACTTTGGACTAAAACAAAGTATTTTTTTTGTAAAGTTATTTTTAGTGGATGTATGATGTCAGTCTCCCTCATGTTCAAACACATGTCATAGCAGAATATATCATTTGTTGTATCATTTGGTAATCAATTAAATAATAAACAATTGTGTATATATTTGCAGTATATAGATAGATAGATAGATAGATAGATAGATAGATAGATAGATAGATAGATAGATAGATAGATAGATAGATAGAAATTTGCCTTTATTTGACTAAACATACAGTAATATTGTAAAATATTATTTCAACTGCAAAGTTGAATTTTCAACAGCCATTACTTCATTCTTTTGTGTTACACAATACTTCAGAAAACATTCTAGAATGGTAATTTCTTTTGCTTAATTACTATTGGTGCTTTTTTTATACCAGCCCCCATTAATCCCTTCCCCAAACTCCACTCCATTTAAATAAAAAAAAGTTAAAAAGTAAACATTTTATTCTAAAACATCAAACAATAAATGTAAAAAATACTACATCAAACTTTAAAAAAAAAAAGTCCTGCAAACCTTTATTTTTTTGTAAATAAATTGTACAACTTTTACTGTCGCGTCAAGATGATGATGGTCATTTATTTTAACGTTTTTCTCAACTTAATTTTTTTGTGACATGCCACTTCCCAAGGAATGTTCTGCAAATTATTTCTAAATTGCCTAAAATAATCAGGTGTTGGTTGTTTGCCCTGCGACAATCAATCGTTGTATGACATCAAAGTACCACCAGAGCGTCTCCATGCTTTTGGATCGCTCTCGCTGTTTCAAAACCTGGATATTTTAGGCAGTTTAGAAATCCTGTGCAGAACGTGTCCCCAGGAAGTGGCACGTCTGGTCACCTTGCTAAAGTGATGGGTTTACAACTGCACTCCATGTTGCAAAAACCCCTACTTTCTCCTGCATGTAGCACTTCAATCCCTCCTAAATGGAATATTTTTGGTACCAACAACTTCAATTTCTCTCTAGAGAGCCGCTTTCCCTTTTTCTTAGCTATTAAATGACACATTTTGATGATGTTTCTGGTAGGGACGTCCCTGAAGGACAGTGCCTCTGAGTCTCAGCACTCTCTCCCTTTTTATCTCCAGCCCCCTGCTGCCCGAGGTGAAGGAGCTGTACCTGGAAGCTGCCCAGCACAACTCGGACACGATCGACCCAGACCTGCAGACAGGGTTGGGAGTGCTGTATAACCTCAGCTCCGAGTTCAACAAAGCAGTGGAAGCCTTCAACGCAGCGCTGTCAGTGCGGCCGGAGGTAAATCCCTTCTCAGTGTACTCGACTGACAAACTGAGGCTAAATCACACAGAAACGCTCCCTAAAGGCAGAGGGCAAAGGAGACAGGGAGAAAAAGTCACCAGGGCTTAAAAAGTGGCTCTGAAATCTTTGAAACAGTTCATTTGAAACTTGAGGGGAGCTTTACCATTCATGAGCGCTGACTCCAGAACCCTGTGGGTCACCTTGTCGACGATTGATGCTTGCTAAGCCAAATTCTGTCCCCATGAGTAGACTGCATTTACACTCGATCGAAAAATCCTCCCCATCTGCTTGACTTGGTAATGTCTGCTTGCCTGCTGGGGGGCTCAGAGCGTGAATGCGATGAAAGATAATGGCAGTGTGGAAGTGAAACTCTGATACCAGGCTCCTTGTGACATTAGGAACTAGGCAACTTCTTTGTACCTCTGTTTTATGCAGTGTCACTGTACTTTAAGGTCATATTTTATCCTTAAAACAAAGAGAGCTGATCATATCTTAATGGTATTAAAAATCAGTCACATGTAACTGCGTAATCTTTGAAGCACAGAGCGATAATTATTTTGATCCGTGATTCTGAGCCGGAGGGGATTCTTCTTGCCGTTGGTGTGTACAGGACTACCTGCTGTGGAATCGGCTGGGGGCGACGCTGGCTAATGGAGATCGCAGCGAGGAGGCTGTGGAGGCCTATACCAGAGCCCTTGAGCTGCAGCCCGGCTTCATCCGCTCACGTTACAACCTCGGCATCAGCTGCATTAACATGGGCGCTCACAGGTTTGTGACAGTGAGTTGGGCTTGACCTGAAAATTATGGAAAATATATCCCCCAACTTTTTGTTTAAATACTTTGATCCTGAGGTTCTGTTGGAATAAATGTAGCATAATAAGCAAACATTTATTCCTTGATTTATGGGTGTTTCTTCAACTGCTGGTACTTTTGTGTCCCAGGGGTTGGTTTTTTAAAGAGGTTTTTGTTTGTTATGAGGGCCTTCAGAATTTATTTGAGCTGCTTTTCAAATGCATTTATGCATATTTTATTATTTTACTCTTGGCCCACACTTAGCTTTTTAATCTTTTATAATGGAGTTTCTTATTTCAAAGTATTATTAATTATGATTTAGTTATGAAAATACTCGACGAGCCTGAAGTTTGAAAGTTTTTTTGATAGTTTTGTACAAGCCATATAATCAGATATACAGTACAGTACATAGATAGATAGATAGATAGATAGATAGATAGATAGATAGATAGATAGATAGATAGATAGATAGATTAGACTAAACATTAAACAACAATAAAAATATTTTCTGAATGTCCACAGTGCCCATATTTGTAAAGACACTCTTTTTATTGATTTATTTGTTTATTTATTGCAGGGAGGCAGCCAGTAATTTCCTGACGGCTCTTAGCCTGCAGAGGAAGAGCAGGAGTCGGCAGCTTTCGCACCAGGTCATGTCTGGAAATATCTGGGCGGCCCTGCGGATAGCGCTGTCCATGCTGGACCAGCCGGAACTCTTTCAAGCTGCTAACATAGGAGACCTGGACTTACTAATGAAAGCTTTTAACCTGGATATGTGAGCGAGGATACCCTTTAACCACGGCAAATATCCAAAGTCCTTTATGAGAAGAACTTTGTCAGAAAAGCAACCTTTGCTTCGCAGAGCACCTTTACATTCCTGAGAACTGAGTGCTGAATGATACTATTTTACTAGATTTGCACATCAGTTTACGATTACCCTAAAGAGCACAACGCCGGGTGAAGATTGTACAAGTATGCCTTAGAGAAAATATCAGCTAGACCTGCAATGTAACAGTGAGAATCGGGGGAAACCACAACTGATGAGAGGAACGCAGACTATAAATGTGCAAGAACAACATTAGCTTGATGACTTGATTAGATGTACTGTACTGCGTAGACTTCATGTATTGGTTTCGATTGCACTCTTTATTTGAGATGGTGGGGTTATTATAGATTTTGGTGGCACTTAGTTCAACCCTGGACACTCCTCACCTGATCTCTGCTGCATCATCCCCTTTATTTCCTGAAGCTTGCAGACCAGATTAAAAAGCCTTACTTATCTTGCATGTAAAATAAATAATTGAGATGTTATCGGTATGATACCAGATAAAAGCCATTCCTTGCTATACTTTGACCTCTTGATGTAGAAGTCTGTTTTCCATCAAGGTCTTTTTGTGAAACATACCACATCTTTGAAATGTTACGCTGATTATTTCACAAAATTCGATGCACTGCCCCTTTTGCCACAGTTATCAGCCTGGGATTGACAGGAAAACTAGAAACTGCCCAATATATAAGCCAAACTATTTGTGAGCTTCACAGTTTTATACCCTAATATTGTTGTTTTTCTTATATTACTTGTTATGGTTCATCTCCAGCTTGCATGATGTTTTATTTTGCTCATCAGTGTGAACGTGCAAGTTCTTAATGTTGCATATGCGCTTGAAGAAAAGTCCTACGTTTTAAAATGCTATGCAAAACCTATGGATTTTTATTTTTTTATGCAGCTGGAAGCAGAAGAAAAGCCTAAAGCACCAGAAAGCAGTACTTGCTTTGTCACTTTTTTGTGTTTTAAGGTGTAAACTGGTAGGTAGACGGTAGAAGATCTGGTAATCCCGTGTAGATGGTTTATTGTATTTTAAGGCTACATGTACATTAATCCAGATACATCTGAAAATGTCTTTTTCTCAACATTTTGGCATTTCGTCCCCACTGAGGTGCTGTTTTTGTTCTGTGAAAACAGAATCTTTTAGAAGATTCTGACGATAGTCGATACAGTTGAAAATGCCACGTAAATTTGTGGAATAAATTGTTTTCACATGGCACATAGAATATGATATTTGACATGTTTAGTCATGTGACACGTAGCTATAGATAGATAGATACCAACATGTGCCAGCTATGTGCTATTCACCTGCACATTAAAGATATTACATTCTTTACAATCTTTATATTACATTACTGCAAAAATACAAATTTACTCACAATTGCTGTCCTGCAGCAAATCATGAGGACAGTTGTGACGCCATATATGGAATAGCAATTGAGTGCGACCTGGACACACCATTAAGTGGTGAAATATTTTGCTAAGAAATATGACTTTATATGTGATCTCTCAGAAAAACATCAGCTCAGTTATGCATGCATATTAAGATGATTTAAAGGGATAGTTTTCCCCAAAATGAAAAATCCTGTAAACATTTACTCACCCTCATGTTGTTCCAAATCTATTTGAGCTTATTTCTTCTGATGAACACAAAAGAAGATATTTTAAAGAATGTTTGTAACCAAACAGCTGGTAGCCATTGACTTCCACAGTATTTTTTTTCCCATACTATGAGTCAGAATTTTTATTTTTAGGGTGAACTATCACTTTTTTTTTCTTTTCTTCAACGTTTTACTGAGGAAGTGAAACTATTGGAAAATGCCAGTGTAACAAAAAAGCCATTTTCAAATGCATCTGGATTAATTTAGATGTAGCCTAAGCAATGCTTCTTATTTAAAAAGGCTCCCTAATTCAGCTGAGCTTTTATTTGTAGCATCATATTTTTATTATTCCCACCTAGTGCAAGAATTTATTTATAAAAAAAAAAAACTTTATCAATGAAAAAGCATGCAAAGCCATTCAAGCACCCATTATAAAGTGTTATTAATTTATTAATTGTTACTATATTTATTTAATTACTGCTCTATGTATTTATTTTATTATTCTGTATCTGAACCTATTTGGAAAGTCTTGTATATGCTCATCGATACAGTTAGAACAGGCTTGTGCTTTGTAGCTGAATGTTACAGTAGATACTATAGATTCTCTCACGCCTGAGACCTAACCTCCCCTTTTTTAGAACTTTGTACAATCTCAGGTGTGACTGTCTAGATGAATTCATGCTCCTGAAGTACTCCTGATGTATGAACGCATGCCGAATACACTTATTTTTGAATGCTGTAGATTTATTTATATGCATGACCTTGACATGCCTATTTTAATCTATACCCTTCATTTCTATGACTTATATATAACTGTAATCACTATATTTTGCATTTCAAAATATATATTGATCTGAAAAAATATGGAATATTAACTGTAAAATATCTACAAATGGGCAGTTTTTGCAATGCAGTGATTAATCTCAACAAGACCTTCTTTATAGTCACTTATAATACTATTGCAATAGCCAGATTTACTAAAGCCTTTAGAGTTAGAGACTCAAATATATGTTATGCATCATTCAGAGCTGTGTTTCTGAATTTGTACATGCAAACTTTCTGAATGTTTGCCATAGGCTTTATTAACTCTGGCCCAACATTTAAAAGATAGATGCATATACAAAAGTTATCTTTTAAAATAAAATATTGGAATAGAGTTTGTATGCCTGGTTGTTGCTGTTGATCACAAACTGTTGCCGTGAGCGCATTTAGCTGTTTTTTTTTAGGGGCTCAGAAACAAATGGTTGCACGGTTGAAATCTCCCGTTTCCAATCTGGTATCACCAAACATGAAAATGGCAAAGAGAAACAACTGTGGATTTTATTGAACAATACAAACATTATGAGTCACAAGTATGTTTGAACAGATTTTCGAAAGAGGATTCCCACATTTGCCATGTTTGTGTTTCTAAACAATATATGGATCAGAAAATCCATTAAAAAAAAAAAAACCTTATAGTTTGTAAAGTAACTTCAGAATTGGCACACGTTTTGCAAAAAAAAAAGAGAGATAAAACAATAAAAACGTACCACTTGACCTTCAGTTCCATGAAAAACACAACCCGCTAAAGATCAGTAATATATTGCAAAATGTCAACTGACTAACCTTTGATTTTTAGTGCACATACTGAAAAAAATAAATCAAGGCATGTTTGAGAAAGGTGGAGTAAAAGCATCCACTTTCACAGCCCAAAAGAGAGCAGAAAGAGAAGCAGGAGGAAATGGGCATGAATATTCATTCAAAGTAAGAAAGAGAAGGACAGAAAGAGCGAGAGAACCTCGGATGGATAAGACACACGCACAACACGAGGTAAAGAAACAAAGACACTGAACTCCCAACATAAAAGGTAGTGCACAACAGAAATAAACATGACAGGATATAATCTACAACAGAATGTGCAACATCCAGTGGAAATAAATGGAGATGAACAGGCCTCACCTCAGCCTGAGTGAGATTATGTCATAAAACAATGAATATTCAATTATAAATCAGCACTAACGTTCAGACTGAGGCTCACAGCGTAATAAAACACTTTAAAGGATACTTGCCAAGAACGTATTTGGCTTTTGTTTGTTAACAATACACTTTTTCAGCTGATAAATGAAATGTCTAAGGTTTGAAATCGGTAAAGGGTGATGGAGGCGGAGCCATGTTTTTCAAATATGTCATAAAGCTTGAGATTTGGTAGCACTGAGCACCAATACATACATGTATCTGAGATAGTTCTATGTATGACACTGCATATAATTCAGCTTTATATGCAGTATGTCATCACACATTGCTTAGGTATGGGATAAAAACAGTTTAACATTCTTTGAGACTGGAAGTCAGAACAATTTCTAATGCATCCCAGCCTTTTAAACGGCTTCAGATATGATCAAATTAAAGCACTTGAACATTGCATGAATATGTGATATCGCTGCATTTTCTGGTCAGCTATCACAGACTGACTAAAAGCTATCATAAAGTTGAATGTGATGATATTGTACAAATCAAATATTCTTCAAGCCATGCCAATAAATGAGGCTCAATGTTCTTGAATATGAAAAACATCATAAAAGTACAAGTTTGCTTTTGCCTAAAGGTATAGAAACTGAACAAACCTGTGCTGCTGGGTATAATAAACCTCTATTAAAGAGATAGTACACTAAAAAATGAAAATGTACTCAACCTCAGCCCATCTAAGAAGTAGATGAGTTTGTTTTTTCATTGAAACAGATATGGAGAAATTTGGCATTACATCACTTTCTCCCCAAATGGATCCTCTGCAGTGAATGGGTGCCGTCCGAATGAAAGTCCAAACTGCTGATAAAAGCATTACACATATCTGGAGCCCATCCGTTAACATCTTACGAAGTGTATGTTTCTTACAAACACGCAGCTTTTCATTTCACAAAATTTTAACTGATGTACTGGAGTCGTGTGGATTACTTGCGGATTATTGCAATGTTTTTTCAGCTGTTTGGACTCTCATTCTGACGGCACCCATTCACTGCAAAGGATTCACTGGTGAGAAAGTGAATGCTAAATTTCTGCAAAAATCTATAAATGCATAACATCTACATCTTGGACGTCAATTTTCAGGAAATTTTCATTCTTGGGTGAACTATTCCTTTAAAGAATAAATCGATGGTGCCACATACATGGATCAATCTGAATGCTAGAATAAATATCTAACAGCAAACTAAGACCTACTGTACCAAACAAGGACCATAGTCCAATATTTCAATAAACATGCCTGCTTACACTTTTTTTCCTGTATGGGCATGATTCAAATATTTTTTGTAAAATAATCACATTATGTTTTGGATCGATTGCAGCTCCCACAAAAACGTGATCTCTGTTTAAAATCCTTTCTGACGGATTTTTTGTTGTTGTTGTTGAATAACTGTAAAACCCAAAGGATATGAAATGAATTGAGATGGCAGTAAAACATTTGTAAATGCAGGCACACATTATATTTTTAAAAGAAGTACGTCTGGAAAATACTGGCACAGGAGCTTAAAGTATTCAAAGAGGAATATAACAAATAATTTGAGAATATATTAGGAAAATAATCTCCATACCTAAAATTGCACGCACCCCACTGTACCTTTAAAGCAGACATGAGACAAACAAATAAACAAAACTCAGATGGATGACACACGTTGTTTTCCCTGCTGGACCGTTCTCGTGGTATGAGTGTCTGTGCGGGTCTTGGCAGGGACTGAGAGGTCCTCTCTTTATCTTACAGATGTAAATGCTTCCCTAGTTTCCAGCAGTGTCAGTGGTGCCCCACACACCTCTCTGGCCAAACGGCTGTGCATATTGTTATGAAGGTCCAGATCTAGCAGCTTGACAGGCGCCGGTAAAAGTACATGTAGCCCAAGTCTTTAGGGGGCCTCTCTGACAAACATACTTTGTGGTCGTTGTAAATCAGCCATCTAGAATAGTAAAAAAGATATCTGAGTTTGAGAATATATTTATTGTACATATACACACACACACACACACACACACACATATATATATATATATATATATATATATATATATATATGCACATTTACACTTATAAATCTTCATTCTTTTTTTTCCATTTAATTTTTCCATAATAATTACATTTTCAAATAAAAAAAATTAAATGATAAAATGTCGAAATCATTCTTTATTTTTTAATAAAGTGTTTTAAAAGTGTTGACATTTATAAATGGTTACAAATTATGAAAGTATACATTAAGAATATTTAGAATCTGTCTAGTAATTGTAATATTTTTTATTTTATGCTTTTAATTTTTTAATGTAATTAATTTTAATTTGTTAAATGTAATTAATTTATTTTTCACATTTTATTCAAATTTAATTTTAAACATTTATACTTTTTTATTTATGAGTATAATTATAAAATATAAAAAATATATCATATATAAATATGCAGCAAATACAATATATAATTGTGAAATAAAAAAATTAAACATTTCCACTTTTTTTAATGAACATTAAAATCTATATACTGTACAGTATATCTATATATCTATGTAGGTATGTATATATATATATAAAGTTATATGTAAAACAGTTGTACTTTTTCATTTAAAATGTTTTAATATATATTTTTTACATTTAAAATATATATATATTTTTTTTTATCATTTTAACATTTATACATTTTAAAAAACATTTATACTCATGCACTTTCTAGGAATTCAATCTTTTTTATATTTTTTTCTGTTATACATTATCCAAAGAACTATTTTGTGCTTGTCAACAACAAACGATACTCCCTGCAATCAGTCCGTCCACAATCAATCTGATTGTACCACATGCCCAAAATGAAAATGTGTAAATAAATAACACACATTATAATCAGCATACCTGCCCTCTTTTTTGATATGACACACATAATGACCAGACATTGTGGATGCTCCCATGTGACTGATGAAGGCAAACAGTTCGTAACCTTTGAAAAACAAAACAAAAAACAAAAGCAACATCAGCAATGAAATATCAAACCAGCAATGTATGCAGACAGTGTAATCCTCAGTATGTGTTGAGCACTGTTTGTTGAACTCAGTATTCTGCAGGCACTTACGCCCGGGTCCGTCTCTGACACGGGGGCTGGACAGGTCCTGATCTGGAGACAGTGAGGAGTCACTGTGGGCATTGGCGTTTGAGAAGCTGTTATCGTTCGGCTCTGTGTCTGCGGTGTCTGACATAGCCTCACTCTCTTCCTCACAGTCTGGGTGTGTGAATATCCAGTCAAGTGCACGCTCCAAGTTGTTGTTCTGTAGTCAGACAAGAAATAGAATACAGACAAAATGTGACCTCATGATACTGTAACTCATTGTTTATTCATTGTAACTCTCATCACTTGAGAACAGGAGCTCTAAATACACACACCAATATGTGTAGGTAACTAACAACCTAACTGGACAAAAAACATGGCAAGCTTTAATTTCACAAGAAAACACTGAACACCAAAATTATATCCTCAGGCAAAGAGCCATTTTTAACTGAGGTTATTCCAGCGTGGTAAAAAGACTCGTTTAGGCATAGGCACTAATCTGAAATAGCGCCGTGATTCACTGCAAATTCCAGCACTGAAAGCAAATGTGGCCTGACGCCCTCATCCTTTCCTGGACAAATGTGAAAGACGTAGGTGGAAGATGTCCACTTGTGACTGCGCTTTAAGAGGCTATTTTTACACACACATACTGTACACACATATCACAGACTTGAAAAACACCATCACAATGTCTAAAACACAAAAATAAATATTCAAGAAGAAGCAGGTCTTACTATGAAGGAATAATTTTTAAACACTTGACAAGAAGATCTGAGAGGTTAGACTAAACATAGGAGTTATACAGTTCATTAAAACTGAACTGAAAACTAAAAATTCTAAATATTAAAGAGGAAATTATGGAGCAACTCATGTACAACTGTGTAAAATATACTTTTTTAAAGATGTTTTGTATGAAAGAAGTCGTGTGTTCACTTATTGCATTTATTTGAGTAATATTTAAAAAGAACTTTTAATAGGCTGTATTTTAAAATGTAATTTATTCTTGTGATGGCAATGCTAAATTTTCAGCAGCTATTACTCTAGTCAGGCACATTTTTTTTTGTTTTTTTTGTTGATTTTGAAGTTAGTTTTGATGGTATTTATTTGAAATATAAATCTTTTGTAACATTATAAATGTTTTTAACTTTAATCAATTTAAAGTGCACTTGCTGAATAAAACTATTCATTTCTTTTAAATAAATGGACACACAAACACACACACACACACACACACACACACTCACACACAACAAAACAATAAAACCCAAAATGTACTTCCAGCAAACATTTCATAACCAAGTGAATTTTGACTAAATAACAGCATGATTTCCGAAGCACTTAAAACCAATGCAAATCACATTTCCTTCTGAACTTTCATATATCCATTAAGAGAATGTGAAGGTCAGCCAAGTAGTTCAACAGAAGAGATGGCTTCTCCAATCTCACATGCTTTGTTGATGAGCAACAAGTGACAAAATTAATCCTGACATGCCAGAACATGTTTTTGCATCTGTGTAACACGATAGTATGATAATTATACTCATGCCTAAGAATGAAATCCAAAAAACTCTAGCAAGTAACAGTTCAAAACATGAACATCCTACATACACTGGCCCTGAAAAGTATCCAGACACTTTTGGACACTTTAACTTTTAGTGCAACAAGTCTCAAAGGAATTTTTTAGTGGATGCATGGAGCCAGATCCACTGAAGTTCATGCAGGTGTCCTAGAAGAGTAATCACAGGTGTATAGCATTCATATATATTTAGGTGTCCAAATTCTTTTTCGGGCCACTGTTCATGAAGCAGATGAGGCAGGACACTCACTGTGGCTTTGAGAGCCTGGATTGTGTGATGTCTGGGGAAGCCCATGGAGGTGAGGATGGAGATGCTCTCTTCTGGAGGCTGGTTGTCTAGTGCACTGGTAGTAGGGAGGCTGGGGCTGGGCAGGTCTGGTTCCATGTAAGTGGGAACTGCCAGAGGCTCTGCAAAATCTACAGTTGGTTTCAGAAGAGACGTAAGAGTTAAGTGTTCTGTCACACATATATAGCATAATTACATTTAAAATATCACAACAAAGACAACTGCAATAGTACATGGAATGACATTATGTAGTACTATATGTTCAAACTATCTCACGAAAAACATCATATTCTGCCTAGTGTGTAGATTATTCACTAAATGTGCAGAGGATAAAAATATCATACTCGCTGCTCTATTGAGATTACACAGATAAACCAGAAATTCAAATGAACACGAGCCATGTAATCCATTCCCTGTAGTCTGCAACTAATCCTTTAATGTTCAAGATCAAACCCTTTTTATCAATAAGATACACACACACACACACACACACACACACACACACATATATATATATATATATATATATATATATATATATAAATTATAATATCATTTTTAAATTAAAAGTTATTGTCGTGTAAATATCTAATCAAAGAGAAATGTATCTCTCAAGTTTCTTTTTTAATATCTATTACTCATTTTTATCTTGACTAATTCCTTTTTCAAATTGCAATTTTTTAAATTTTATTCTGCAACCATGCATTAAATTGATTAAAAGTGACAGCAACAATTTTTACATTGTTCCAAAACAAACATAAATAATAAATATGAACTGTCTGTTTATTAACTCTTTCCCTGGCAAAGACCAGGGAAAGTTTTTATGGCTTTTCGTGTTTTCATTGTTATACACTCGGGGGCGCTATTACACATCTTCTAAACGAGTACAAAACCTCCCGAACAAAAACACACGTGAACAGGATGGAGAAACGAGGGATCTCTTATGTAAACAGATGCATATGAAAATATAATTTGTAATAATATTAATAATGCGATCATCAGCAATAGACAGCATATAAATGAAAACTGCATAATGTTACGGAGTAAAATGATGATCCAGGAAGTGGTATATGTCTGTGCAAGCTTTGGAGGTGTTGATGGAAGCAATTTGCTGGATTTATGCTTTGATAATCGTACTGAATATTATCAAGATGTAGTTTTTGATAAAAATTTGATTTTCTCACCTTTTTGGACAAAACTATCATTTTTTATGAAACCTACCTATACCTATATTTTTGTATGTTGACAAAAAAGAATGCTTTAAGCTAGAATAAAACTGTTTTTTTTTTGTGTGTGTGTTTATTTTAAATATTCATACAGCAAAATATACTGGAGGCCATCACATTTTAGTGAAAATCATCAAAATCGCTGGTGGTAGCTGGCAACTTTTTTCAAAAACACTGGCGGGGAAAGTTAATTACAGAAAAATTTAAATTATATACAAGGCAGAGCAGATTAGGATTAATGCTTTCCTTAGACTAGCCATATATCATCTCATACATACACAGTGCTGAAGAATTAAGGTAAGACTAAAAAAATCTCTGTATATTGCACACTTTATTAATAACCACTGTCAGTAGCATCTATATAAGAAGAGGCCCAGCTGTAGCTGTGGAGCAGACGTAAGCCACACGAGTCTAGGAGATGCGAAGCTAATGGGGTTTGGAGTGCTTGAGACTCTGCGTGTGTGTATGTCTGATTCTGTTCGTGATCTCAGGTGGCTGCTTAACTGGGGCAGGAAAGTGAGGAGAACAGAATTCCCAGCTCACAGGTGACGCTCAAGTATGAGGATGGTGTTTACTGGCCAGAAGCACAACGATAAACAAGGGTGACTAGCAAGAGACTTGAAATACAACCTTGTGTAAACTACTCAATCTACTCAACAAGAACATTCTGAGTCCAATAACATAGAGCACCTTAGATCTAAATTGCATTTGGATGAATTACTTTGGCATGAATCTTTCCCCATCACTGAATAATGCAATAATACGCAACTCTTCACGTCATATGTATTTATCTTATAGCCTAGCTAAGTGACATGCTCCAAACATAAAATATTCCCCTGTGGCTTGAACCCAGATAATGAGCCTAACGAAACACACCAGATTTCTGTGGATTATTTATCTTGAATGCAGCATAAGCGACAGTTAAAATATATGTTTGCTTTAAGCCAACAGTATGTATATTCAACAAAGGTCAAAGGTTTGTTCTGGGAAAAAAAAACTAATCTTGGTAGAAACTATACTAATTAGGCAGATGCTTCACATGGATATGGATATGACCCAGATTACATTAAATACAGGTGAGAGTAAAAACAGTGAGAATATACATGATTTTCTGTCCACAGTGTGTTTTGCTAAATATTTCCCAGAGCATGAAACATTGAAATTCAAGATACAACATTTGGTCCAGTATTTGTTTCATCACACACTGCTGCAGGTTACATATTTACAAAATTCTCCTGCATAGTGATTTCTCTACAGGGAAATAAATTTTTAATGATATTAACTTTTAAAGACAAACCTGCTCCGTGAGCTCCGAGGTTGTTAGATAGTATACGCTTTTGTTGAAGCCATCAGTTTGCATTCTTTCAAATAAAGCTTAAAATAATTGTGTCAGACATCAGAAATCGTGGTGAAAAATTACATTACCCCGATGCTGTTAATAAAATTCCACCAATCAGAGAATCGCAGCATGTGAATCTCACCAAACAATGCCAATTTTGATATAACTTGATATGAATACCGTTGGGACTATACACTTCATATAGTAATAGTACAGGGGTCCTATTATGCTTTTTCACTTTTTCAACTTTAGTTAGTCTGTAATGTTGCTGTTTGAGCATTAAAAAGATCTGTAAAGTTACAAAGCTCAAAGTCCACTTCAAAAGCAGATATTTTACTTAACAGAAATCAATTTTCAAAAACTACAACGAATGACTCGTTTGGACTAAAACGCATATTTTCCGGGATTTGTGATATCACAAAGATCGACGGATGGGACAAGACCTGGTTGAGCTGCACTAGAGAAGGCAGCGAGTGTTATTACTATGTCAGAGACACGCTAGCTTTGCCAATGCAGACGAGCTTAGAGTGGTTACAATCATCCGGGTTTAAATCGCGCTCAAATTAATTTGATTTTGACGCAATATTTACACTGAAACTCACAGCTGTTTGCTATGGTAAGGAGCATGACATTTCCCGACCAGGCGCCGAGTGGTGCAAATCACAACACACACTGGCGCAGCTATCCAATCACAACACACACTGGCACAGCTATCCAATCACAACACACACTGGCACAGCTATCCAATCACAACACACACTGGCCCAGCTATCCAATCACAACACACACTGGCCCAGCTATCCAATCACAACACACACTGGCGCAGCTATCCAATCACAACACACACTGGCGCAGCTATCCAATCACAACACACACTGGCCCAGCTATCCAATCACAACACACACTGGTCCAGCTAACCAATCACAACACACACTGGCCCAGCTAACCAATCACAACACACACTGGTCCAGCGAACCAATCACAACACACACTGGCCCAGCGAACCAATCACAACACACACTGGCCCAGCTATCCAATCACAACACACACTGGTCCAGCTAACCAATCACAACACACACTGGCGCACACTGGCCCAGCTATCACACACTGGTCCAGCTATCCAATCACAACACACACTGGCCCAGCTATCCAATCACAACACACACTGGCCCAGCTAACCAATCACAACACACACTGGCCCAGCTATCCAATCACAACACACACTGGTCCAGCGAACCAATCACAACACACACTGGCCCAGCGAACCAATCACAACACACACTGGCCCAGCGATCCAATCACAACACACACTGGTCCAGCTAACCAATCACAACAAACATTGGACCAGCTAACCAATCACAACACACACTGGCCCAGCTAACCAATCACAACAAACATTGGACCAGCTAACCAATCACAACAAACATTGGACCAGCTAACCAATCACAACACACACTGGTCCAGCGAACCAATCACAACACACACTGGCCCAGCGAACCAATCACAACACACACTGGCCCAGCTAACCAATCACAACAAACATTGGACCAGCTAACCAATCACACAACACACACTGGCCCAGCTAACCAATCACAACACACACTGGCCCAGCTAACCAATCACAACACACACTGGCCCAGCTAACCAATCACAACAAACATTGGACCAGCTAACCAATCACAGCACATTTCGTATATAAGAAGGCGGGCCTTCATTTGATACAGGAACTATTTAAGCCATTCATGTCAGACTGGGGAGAGAGGTGTTGTAATAATGTAAGATATGTAAAAAATTATCTTTAATATTTTTTTTAATATTCAATATTTTAATTGAAAGACTTTTGTATTATAAACAGTTGTTATACTGCGTTGATTTGCCATTTGATTTCACATGAGGCCTAAAGCATACCAACTGATAAACACCTTAATAAATATGGTTGTGAAACCATGCTTGAGTTTTTGAAAGAATGTCAACTGGATGCCTAATATGCAAATGACAGTAAATTCATCTGAGTTAAATGTCTAAAATGTCTACAATGAAAGTGTTCCTTTCAAGGAAGCATGTAATTAGGTGACGGTGTCTTCTGCTCAATTAGACTTTCCCTCACACTTCACTTCAAACTAAATGGCCACAACCTTTTAGCCAATGGAGCTAAAATGGCAGACACTTGTGTGTCTTCCCATTGATTACTAGACTACGTGACCAGAGCCATTAGAACAAATAAGATGTTTAATGCCATCTTAGCTGCACATTTTAGCCCTACTTGTATATGGAACATTTTATAGTTTCACATAATATATTTTAAATATTACATATAACCATTGCTACTATTACTATTTTAAGTAATGCTTTTATATAAAATAAGGAAAGGACACAGGGGATATGCCTTTGTTCAAAACGTGTCAGTTCAGTCAAGATACGAGGCTCTACCTGGCTCTTCCATGTGTGCTATTATCCAGTTAAAGGCCATCTCTGCCCCCATATTCCCAGTGTAGTACACTGCCTTCCGACAGGCTTCCAGAGGGAAACCCATCTCTGCCAGCTGCATCACGGATGATTCATCTATTTCTGGAGCTGAGGAACAGGTGAAGAGAATAATGGCTTCAAATCAACATCACACCATTTAAGATCTTCAAGAAAAAAGAACTGACCATTTTTCAAGACTTTTAATACTGTTCATCAAATAAGTGATTTTGTAGTGCATGCATACAGTTGTAAATGTATTTTGTAATTTTGCACATTTACAATCAAAGCGGTACTTACATTCCAAAGAGTTGTTTGTTGTACTGTCTGAATACAAAAATAAGACCTAGTCAGTACAAATCAAGGCGTAATTCTAAATATGCAATTTACAATTTCAAGCTGGCTGTTTTCATTATATTTCACTACATAATATTTTATTAATTTTAAACAATGGCAAAAAACATATAACACTGACTATAAGATTTTTGTTATTTTTTAAAGACGTTTCTTATGTTCACCAAGGCTGCATTTATTTGATCAAAATTAAAAATAGTAAAAGAGTAAAAACAGTGATAATGTGAAATATTATAGAAATTTCAAATAATTGTTTTCAGTTTTAATATATTTAAGATGCAAAGCGTGTCAGTCTTCAGTGTCACATGATCTTGCAGAAAGCATTCTAATATGCCGCTTGGTGCTCAAGAAACATTTTTTTGGTATTATCAACGTTGAAAATAGTTGTGCTGCTTATATTTATGGAAACCATGATACACTTTTTCAGGATTCTGAAGACTGATGAATAGAAAGAATTTATTTGAATCCATTGATCCATTTAATTAATCCTTCCTGAATGAATTAATTTCTATCAGAAAAATTTATAAATAAAATAAAAATCTTACTGACTCCAAAAATAATATACTATAGTATATACTCCAAAACTAATATACTATTAGTTATACTATTAGAAATATACTAGTCAAAAGGTTCTCACCTCTGGTGTCTTCAGGAATGACAATGGGAGGTGTAAGGTCAGGCAGCTCCTCTTCTCCAGCCTGTAGCCCTGTGGCCCGGAGGCGATTCAAGTCCAGGAAATCAGGTACATCTACAGAAACATCTGTAGCACATAAAAAAAAAAGATTTTTGAAGGCAATTTTATATATTACAAAAAGAAATGTACTGTACATTGATACATTCAGAAGAGACTCTTGGAACAGATTCTGGGCATTATTTCTTTCCAAAAACCTTGCCAACATTTTGCTGACCACAGAACCAGTCTCTGATTCCAAAAATGTCTCATGTAAAAACACAGTGCTAGAGTGCCCTCTGCTGGACAACAGAAAAGCTCTGCTGAGCAAACAACACCTTGCTAACTGATAAGTCTTTTGAGGCAAGCAATCATGATGCATTGCTCAACGTGCATGACATGTGATGCTCTGAATTGCACAATAGAGCATGTGATAGGCAGACACAGATGACAAACAAGAACATGACATATTAATAAATCTGCTTTGACGAGCTGGAGATACAAAGAATCAAAAATCCTTTCAATAGGACGGGGTAAAAATTTGATAATCCAACATTTTGTACATGCATTACATGCTTTTGTCAGCAATGTGTTTATTTATTTACAACCATTTGAAATCCTACTTAACGTTAAACTAAAAGCACTTAAAATTACACACCTAACTTTTTGGGCACCCAATCCACCCCAAATGTGAACTTCTTTATTTGCACGATCATGTACTCTGGGAAGGATGCGAAACGAGAAGTCCTGAGGAGAGAGAAAGATATAATCTTTTAGAGCCTGCATTTATACATATAATGGGTTTTACAGGGGTTTATAAATTGTGTGGGTGTGTGTGTGTGTGTGTATTAGTGCTGTCAAACGATTAATCGCGATTAATCATATCCAAAATAAAAGTTTTTGTTTACATAATAAATGTATGTATACTGTGTATATTTATTATGTATGTATATAAATCCACACATATACAGTATATATTTTGAAAATATTTAAATATACATTTATATATTTATATTCTTATATTTTAGATTATATATGAATATAGTTAATATATAAACATAACATATTTTTCTTAAATATACATATACATATATATATATATATATATATATATATATATATATATATATATATATATATATATATATATATATATATATATATATATATATATATATATACACACACATGCATGTGCTTGTATTTACGATATATACACATAATATATATATACAGCATACACACATATATTATGTAAACATTTAATCATTTAATCATTTAGCAGACGATTAAATGATTAAATTTTGGATGCGATTGATCATGATTAATTATTTGACAGCACTAATGTTTTATATATATATATATACTGTTGTTTAAAAGTTACAAAATTGTTAATAAATCAACATATTAAAATTACATCTGAAGGATCATGTGACTCTGAAGACTAGCATAATGGCTGATAAAACATTCAGCTTTTTACTAGTATTTACTAGTAATTTACTTTAAAATAAATTTTAAAGTATATTACAAAACTCTTTTTTTCAATATTTTTTATGGCATTAATATTACACAATATATATATATATTTTTTTTTTTTTGGTAACATTTTAGTATAGGGACCAATTATTATTAGCATTTATAAAACACATATTGCATATATGCATGACCATATTCTATATACCTAAACTACCTTACTAACTATTAATTTGCAGCAAATTTGGAGTTTATTGAGGCAAAAGAATTACACAAAATAAAGTGTTGTGATTTTTTTTTTATTAATTATTGTATTGTTGATGATAATAAGATTCTTTTTTAAAAAAAACCCATCAAAAATCTTACAGATCCAAAACTTTTGAAAAGCAGTGTGTTAATATATATATATTAACAAAAAATTTTTTTAAAATTTAAAAAATTAAATATAAAGTGTTGTTTTTTTTATTTTTATGTATATATTAAATATAATAACAATTTTATTGTAGATGTAAACTCCATTATATTCTTTAAAATATTTGGAGAATGTGTTTCAAGTCCTTCGAAGGTCTCAAACCAGAACCTTGCTTACTTCACTCCGGCCGACTTGGCTTGCAGTGCAGAGCTCCAGAAGTCTGGAACATTCTCAGGCTCAGTGAAGGCTTGCAGACAGGCAGTGAAGGGGATTCGGGCTCTCACCGGCTCTGGAGGGGGACGCATGTTCTCCTCAGCTTCCTTCCGCTTACTCTCATATGCTATTAACTCCTCTGAACCAATGACAAAACCATAAGCAATTAAAACACCATTAGGTCAACCTGCACATTAGATCCATTGAAAAGACCAAAAATAAAATAAAATATCACCTGACTAATTTAACTTTAATCAATGTTTAAGAGTCAGATCAGGTGGAAATAGCTTTTTAAATGCACATGACATTTTTGTAGTGCAGGAGCAATGTTTAACTCAGTTGTAGAAGGCATTACCTCTGTTGCTGGCAGCCTCCAAGGGTACAGGAAGCTGCATAAGGTAGTCCACTCGCTGTGTGTAGCGCACCTTCTGTGTCTGACAGCACTGCACTCGCTCCTCAACTAAGAAGCGGAACACATCGCTGGGGTTCTCTGAGCCTGAACTGTTCCTCTGGAAATGGCAAAACACAATATCACCTACAGAAAGTTCATGGCACAGTGGATAGCACTGTACATTATAAGAGTTGTTTTGCTATGGTCATTTTATTTGCTTATTTTATCTTCAGTAGAAAAAAGATATTTTGAAAAATGCTGGTAACTAAACAGCTTTGGTGCCCAGTGACTTCCCATTGTATTTTTTTGTTTATATAATAGAAGTCACTGGAAACTGTTTGTTTACCAGCATCCTTCAATATATATTTAATGTTCCATAGAACAATAAAGGTCATACAAGTTTTGAAGGCCACACGGGTGAGAAAACAAAATGACTTTTTAAAAAAAATACTGTATAAAATATTTGTATGAAATATTTGAAATTTTAATTTTTGGGTGTACGATCCCTCTTACATCCAAAATCATGACATAAAACACAAAAGTGGTCACATAATTCATAGTTCTACAAAACAAATGGAAAACTAATCAACTTTCTATTTAAATTTAGGCATCTTTAGGGAGAGCTCAGAATTATTCCATAATTAAGATCAACGGGGTCATCCTACGGCAGTTCCGCTATTCTGAGGCCATACAGAAATATACCAGCCCTCCTCTATCAAGTCTGAGATACCAGAGACCACTGAGCAGAGAACAAACCTGCTGAGGATGTAGAAACGCACCACAAGGTCCCCTCACTGTTCACAGGCCTTATGCTATTTCACACAAGGCACAGCTGAGGGCAGCTACAAATAAACCAGTCAACATTTCTGAGTACTAAACATTTCAAGAGACTATAGCTCTGTCTTGGTTTTATGAGGCTGAACACGCTTGGTTTATGTGCACTGTCAGGAACAAGCAAATATCAGCAAAGATTAGGTCTTGATCAGTTCATCACTTCAAAATCAACTGTATAAATATATCTAGAGTCGAAAAGCTTTACATGAAATCTAAACAGACCCTTTTTATTTCTCTATTGTGAATGCTTCTATCTATATTGTGAACAGATCTCTATTGTTATGTCTGCTGAGAATGATTTGTTGTATTGTGACCGATTAATCTGTGAATGTTAGTTTAAATATAAAAATGTCCACTGAGTCTCTAGTAGGCGTTCCTACTTGACCTCTGTATCTAACTATATTAGGTGGGCTATCATTGCTTGCACTCCCATTGGTAGCTCCTACATCACATCACTACTTACTCATTCAAACATTTGGTGTCAGTAAGATTTCTTTAAGAAACTAATACTATTCAGCAGGGATGCATTAAATCATTAAATTGATCAAAAGTTACAGTAAAGACAATTATAATGGAAATAAATGTGTTTTTTTTTACTTTCTATTTATCCCATAATCTTGAAAAAACAAAATCACAGTTTCCACAAAAAATATCAAGCAGCTCAACTGTTTTCAACATTGATAATAATAAGAAATGTTTCTTGAGAACCAAATCAGATTTCTGAAGGATCATATGACACTGAAGACTATCTTAAAATATAAGAAAACAGTTATTTTCAATTATAGATACATTTAACAATATAAAAAGAGAATTCTTTTATAAACTTTTGAATATTATTTACATAAAGTTGAATTTTGTCAATGTTGCTTATGTCACAGGGAACTGCCAATTCTAATACAAAAAGCAAATTACTATCAGTGTGAATGCTCCTTAATAACCTGCTAACCCTCTGCACTGATTTTCCTTTTCAGCTGATGTCACCAAGCACTTATATTTTCCAAACCCTCCCTCCAGCCACCTGTCCTGTAGAAGCCATTTTTCACGATGCAGTCAATTCAAAAGTATGCCACGTTGTAGAAGAAAAGTAGTAATAAAATGGGCTGTGAATTCTCTTTCTTGTTGACATAGTGTATCTCAATGTAAATGTCTAACAGTGTGGCTCCTATTCGGTTTTAAGTCACGGAAAAGTTTCAGGGAAGGTAACGGCTTTGATTCTGGACATGGACCAAGTGGGGAGGGTAACAGGAAGCATTATCTGCCCTGTGTAACCGATAGGGGTATCTAATTTTAACCCAGTTGAGAAAGTCACTTGAAGTGTGTGTCTGCCAGCAGAGGGGTAGAGAGTGCAGTCGAATGTGTCTCCTGAAACCAGAGCCTGCTGACAAGACTCAAAGTCTACAAACACGTCTGGGGAAATTCCAGCCAAACCCTAGAAACCCTTGATTCTCTGAAATCATTTTTTAATAAAAGAAGATCGCAAATGGGATAGTTTACCTAAAAATAAAAACTCTGTCAGAATTTACTCACCCTGTATCAATCCAAACCTCAATGTACAAAAGGAGTCATATAAGAATTTGTCTAATGCCAAGCTGATCTTTTTTCTGTTAAATTAAAGTAATTTATAACCAGCTTTCAGCTACAGAAAAAAAAGTCATATAGGTTTGAAGTGACATGAGAGTGATGATTTAGGATTTTCATTTTTGTGTGAACATTTTCTTTCAGACATGAAAGAAAATAATGCGTTTTCCAAAAAAGAAGCAAATGATAGAGAAACACATTCATACCTCTACCAGGTTAATTAAGTGCAGCAAGAATTCATGAGCATCTTGTTGCCGGTTCGAGGAGAACTCTGGGTGTCCTTTACTGACCAGCGCTTTGAACATCTTAGGTGAAATCCCTCTTTGCTGCTGCTACAGAAGAAAACGACATGACACATCTAGGCTCAGGGTCACCAAATGCACTTTAAAATGCCATCAGAAAACCTATTAAGAAAGTTGGATTGCAGTTGACATACTTAAACAAACCTGAACTTAAGGAAAATGGCAAGCAGCATTTTTTGTTCCATAAAAATGCATAAAATTAAGCCCATGCATTCTTTGAACAAGAAATGATTTATATTATTTTGGAAGCATATTATAATTCAGTAGAAATTCAGTGGACCTCCAAATGACTATATTTTAGTCATTTATAATAATTCACACACTGTTGTTAAAAACAATGCTAACTTTTAGAATTTAATAGATCAGTTAATATCTGATATTGTGGCTTTTCTCAAACAAACAATCAGACAAGCCAAACAAGCACACCAAAGATACATTCATGTCTGCGATCCCATTGGTAGTTACCACATTGTGTCCCTGCTCATTTGCATAAAATTCAAATCTTCTCAACTTTTTGTTGTTGTCACCTCAATTTGCCAATGAATGACCTCCAGTTATTGCAAAAAAATGTCAATATGAATGTACCTTAAGGTTGTCTCAAATAAATCTCAAAAAAGTAACTAGGCACCATGGGTATTGGTCTGACAAGCATCTTTTAAGTGTAAACAGCGTTATGTGGATCTAATTGAGGCAAATATCAACAAGACTGACCAAGTCAAATACCTTGTAGTCTTCTTTCATCACCTGTTCAATAAGTTCTGATTTCATTGGAGGTTTTGAGTACTGGCCTGACAGAAGTCCATGACCGAGTTTCGCTTAAAATGTAGGAAAACAAACAATCCAATTTAGATACCATGTCGAAATGACACAATTTAGGAAAGAGTGCTGCCATATTAAACTTTCAATTAATTATCGATCAATGTACCTGTCAAACTCATGCAACCAGTATAATACTGCATTGCAAATATATTATACAAGAATTAGATGTAACTTGAATTTCAGAAATAAAAAAGAAGATAAATGTAACATGATATAAACATTCCATGGCAAAAACACCTACATTTGTGTGTTGAAATCTTGAGTAGGATCAAGGGGTGAGTAGTCAAATATTCTCTGTAGGTTCCCAACATACCTGCAGCATAAATATTGGAAATATTTTTTCTTTACTGTTGCACCTGCAAATTGACTTCAGTAAGTAAAAACCCTGCCTAGATGCTTTAAATCTGGCACTGAAATAAAAGCATTAACATACACACACACACACACACACAAAAAGCAATCAAACTGCTAGAAGGCACAGATTAAAGGAAAGGTTCTCCCAAAATTGAAAAAGTAAATTTGAGGCCATCTAAGATGTTGAATAGTTTGTTTCTGTATTTGAACAGGTTTGAAGAAATTTAGCATTACATCATTTGCTCACCAATTTATCCTCTGCAGTGAATGGGTGCCATCAGAGTGAGAGTCAAACCAGCTGATAAAAACATGACTCCAGTCATTCAACTTACATCTTGTAAAGTAAAAAGATGCATGTTTGTAAAAAATGAATTTAACATTAAGACGTTTTATCTTTAAACTATCACTTTTGGCCAAAATATGAGTCCATAGTCCATAATAGCTCTTCCTTGAAAAACAAAGTGTTTATTACAAACATGCAGCCTTTCACTTCACAAGATGTTAATTTATGGACTATAGTCGTGTGGATTATTGGAATGTTTCTATCAGCCATTTGGACTCATTCTGATGGCACCCATTCACTGCAGAGGATCCATTGGTGAGCAAATAATGTAATGCTAAATTTCTCCAAATCTGTCACGATAAAGAAAGAAACTCATCTTGGATGGCCAGAAATGTCACCTCTACAGTGTGATAGCATTCAAACCCAGCTTTTTACTTTGGGTACAGACTCAAAGACAATGGTAGGAGAATGTGGACAAGTATGCCAAATGTATTGGACCATTAAGGGCTTTAAGGTACTTACGCTCTCTGGAACTCTGGAATACTGAAAAGCACTTGCATAGTGGTGCTCAGGTAGCAGCTGTTGGCCAGGTTTTTGATGCCTGTATATCCTGAGCCATAGACAGGCTTTAGCTTTAGACCCGCCTCCTGAATAACTTCCCAGTCACTCACACGAGGCTGGACGTGGTTGTCTGTATGATGGCCATTCTCTGTCTGTGAAGGATGGACATAGACATTTGAGGAGATTGGAAGGAGGCAGTGTTGCTTGTTTTTGTTTAAGTATTTAACTAGTTGGTAAATTTACATGGATTTTCAAACTTTTTGATGGCCAGACCCCCAAATACTGTAGGAAGCTAGACCCATTTAAACCCATTAAAAAAAAAAAAATCAGAAAAAAAGTCACTTTATTTTAAGGTCCAATTCTCGCCATTAACAAACCATTAACTATGACTTTTGCCTCAATAAACTCCTAATTTGCAGCTCATTAATATTTTAGTATTTAGGTAATTGTTAAGTTTTGGTATTGGGTAGGATTAGGGATGTAGAATATGATCATGCACAATATGTGTTTTATAAGTACTAATAAACAGCCAATATGTTAATAATAGGCATGCTAATAAGCAACTAGTTAATAGTGAGAATTGGTGCCTATACTAAAGTGCTACCCCCCAAAAAATGATAAAAATATCATCTGTAACACAGATATTTAGTAAGAAATGTTTTATTATTATTATTAATATTATTGTTGTTGTTGTTGTTATATTGTATAATCTGCATTGGCAAGTATTAAGAAGATATACTTTTATTTAAAAATTTTGGAAAACTTTTTAATAGATGGAAAAAAATAATAATAAAATGTGGGGAAAACATACACACCCTTTGCATTTGCAGCATATCTATTCCAAAGTGTAACAAATGTTCTGATATGTGAGGATCA